>NC_083730.1:11570833-11873863 GCF_028564815.1 Eubalaena glacialis
GAGATGCTTTAAATTACTCTTCTTGCCTCCTGATTATTTCTCTTCCATACAAGATTGTGGAGTTATGGAACTAGCTAGAACATATAAAAGAACGGAGTGATAGAAAATGCAGGGGACACAGGTTCAAGCCCTGGTCGGGGAAGATCCCACATGCCGCGGAGCAACTAAGCCCGTGTGCCACAGCTACTGAGCCTGCGCTCTAGAGCCCACGAGCCACAACTATTGAGCCCACGTGCCACAACTACTGAAGCCCGTGCGCCTAGAGCCCGTGCTCCGCAACAAGAGAAGCCACCCAATGAGAAGCCTGCGCACCGCAACGAAGAGTAGCCCCCGCTCACCTTAACTAGAGAAAAGCCCGCGCACAGCAACAAAGAGCCAACACAGCCAAAAATAAAAATAAATAAATTAAAAAAGAAAATGCCATGGGTTACTTGAGTCACTGAGATGATAATATCTGCAAAGGAAAGATGCCTGAGACTTCTGTACCTTCTTACTTAAATCAGGGCTTTTAAAAGCAGTTAGAATTAATATAAACCTTGATGAACAGGGATGTTTGCCCCATCTTTGGATCCTAGTATCTCGAACAGAAGTCGGCATTGTAATTGACATTCAGAAAATATTTACAGAACGTTTCTTCTCATTATAATCACCCTCATTTTTTAATATGAAAACGTAACCATATAATAAGTCAATATATAAACTCCTTGGTTACTCTACCATGTTTATAAGTCACAATCACTTTGAGAACAATTCCATTATATTTCTCTGCAGGATCTGAAGTATTTGCCAGGCTCTTGAGGCAAATTTCCTTTACCTTTCTCGAAGGTCTACACGAGCATACAAGGATACTTTAACTGGCTTTGTGTACATCATTGGAGGATGAAATTCCCTTTCATGAGGCAGATAAATGCCTCTAGAATACCTTTTGTGCAGTGTGCTTGTAAAATCAGAAAATCATGCGTGAATGAGTGTGATCTGAGTAGGGAGTTTCATAAGATGCACATCAACATTTTTGGTAGCTACGAACTCTGCCAGGAACATACACCTGATAACAGCAGGGGGAAGCTGTGTGGTCAAGGGTCAGGTGTCCCCAAATCCTTGCCTTGCTTTCCAGTCAGATCTAGTTTTCAAGGTAAAGGCCAGTTCAACCCAGCTCATCCTGGCCAGGTTAGGATATCATGAAAGAAATGAAGGGCCCTGAAGCATCATGAAAAACCTTCAGTTATCTGTGGTCATCAACAGGAATAATCAAGACTTGAACTTGAGATTTCCTGTCGCGTAACCTCACCAAATAGGCTTCCCATCTTCACACAAATGTCAACATGTCTAAAGGCACCACAATAACATTTTTTCCACATAAATGAAAAAAGCACCCAACCAATCACAACTGTTGACTTTTTTCGCAACAGGTTAAACATGGCCTCACGAATCTGTGCCCCAAAGCAGAAACCTGCACCCTTCCTTCTCAGACTTCCACATTGTTCATCTTCTCCCTTTCTTCCGCCTCCTCTCCTACCTGAGTTTCATATATAGGCGTTAACCAGGGGAAAGTCACATCAGAAGACAGCAGAGACCTCTGCGCCCAAGCTGTGTCATGTGTCATGTCTCCTGTGGGAAAGCTTAGGAGAGTGGCCCTCTGGAGGTCGCAATTGCTGACCTGGTCACTATTACCAGCTCACAAAAAAAAAGACGGTGCAGAAAAATAATGTGTTGGTATACAGTTAAGTAACTTCTACAGATCTGTGTCAACTTCTGGACAGTTACAAGTGGGTACCATTATAACTTTGAGGACAAAAACAACAGGAATAGGTTATATCTGAGGAGAGAAGAACTGAACAGAGGCCAATCACAGATGTTTGAAAGAACACCCGTGACTGCTTCGGGACTGGTAATTAATCTAAAATCTAAAAAATTCTGGGTTAGATTTAAAACTATTTTTTTTTTTTTGCTCTGATATTTTAAAGCTAAAATTTATAACTTTAAAAATGTATAACATTAGTTAGGTTTTTGTTTTTTGTTTTTTTGCCAAACCAAAAATACATGAAAATCACAAAATTGAAATACTGTGATCAAGGCGCAAGAGGGAGGGGATATGGGGATATATGTATATGTGTAGCTGATTCACTTTGTTATACGGCAGAAACTAACACACCATTGTAAAGCAATTATACTCCAATAAAGACGTTAAAAAACCCAGGCGATAATACTACTACAGATACGTAATGGGATTGTTTGTGACAGAGTTAATATACATTAAAAAAAAATACTGTGATCAGCACAAAACACCTTAGTCAGAAGAATGCAAAAGGAAACCTCACAAAGAAAATCTTCAACAGATTGGAGCAAAAAGGAAAAAAAAAAGAGGGGTGAGAATCAATCAAGCAGTATTTACTAAATCAACATAATTTGTCGACCTGAAATCACTTTATCATGCTACCTTTTTGTTCCAATTATTTTTGTTCAACTAAGTGGCAAAGAATTATTTCCAAGTAGATAGTTTATTATTCATTTAACCTTAATAGCTAATACCATTTTACCCAAACGGATTCATTATTATAAAATTTTCTTGGATTTTCTGCTCCACTTAACACCTCTGTGAAACTACTTTCAAAAATCAGATCAAGTGACCATCATGCTCTTAATCAAATGTTTGTTCAGAGTGAAAAACAGTGACTAAAAATCCCTTAATAACAAAAAAAATGTGTTTTTATGCATCAGCATACCAACTGTTAATCAGCAAAAGGGCAAATCTTCCAGAGCCTGTTCCATCTAAATCAAAGGCAACATGCTAAAAACATGACAAGTAGCCTAAAAGGTATCCTGTTCAGCCACTCACATTAATACATAACCATAAAAGTAGCATAGGCACATGCCTAATTACCAACTAATTTATACTTGCTAAACTGCTTTTTTAAAAGGCACACAGAGCTATCTGCCTTCTAGAATTAATTTGAGCTATAAAATATGACTATTAATTATATTAAAAGGAAACATATTACTACTTTAGGTTTTGCAGCACTTAGTCAAACTGGAAGTGTTCTTTGCAGTCCAATATAAATAAAGAGTGGCTTACCTAAGTTAAGGACTTTATACCATCAATTTCTCTAAATTACAGGCAAGGAACAGATGCTCAAGCTCTGCATGTCTGGAGTTGCCTCAGACACAAGTCTTCTGAAACCATTTTGAAATATACTTAACTGCATACCATGCTAACACATAGTTTATTACCTACTGGTAATCTAAAGACGATTGGAAGACATCCTACCTCTCGGTTAAAAACGGGTCTAGTTCACAATTATGTGGAACACGACAGTCTCAAAATAAATTCGGTAATTTGCGCTTGCTATGAAAACAATTGTAAGAATGACATTTGAGGACTGCCAGTGAAACAATCCATGAGAATCAGAAAAATCCACAATGGATAACTGCCAAACATCTCTAGAACATAACTGTTATTCCCCTAGACGTTTTGCTCGCTGGTCTATAAAACATAGTAGTACAAGAAATCACAGTGGTTAACGATAACAAAATGGAAAACAAAATCTTGCTGTGGGCCTGTTGGGAGGAAACCGTCATTTCCAAGTCTGCTTCAAAGTTGAACTACATTTTGACAAGCAACATATTTTTAATGAATCCTTATGAAGAGTGAACAACATGCATGTTTAAAAGTGGAAATGATACCACTTCACAGCAGTGGTCAGAGGGCACTATGACGACATCACCACGGCTTTAAGAACAACCTTCTATAAACTAGTTCTTTTGTATAGTCTGGCAAAAGCAGCCTGTTCTTTTGGGGATACTCCTTGGCTATTTAATGGCATTATTTAAATTCAACAGAGAGACTGCCTCCTGATTTAATGTCTTCATTAAAGACCTTCATTTGCCCTTACCGTCCCCAGGACAGCAGCCACCTGTCACCACCGAGGTCCTCACTGTGAGTTATCTCTATACACAAAGTTAGAGTAGTCTGCTTTGTAAAAAGGATAATACTTGTTCATTGTTATTTTTACTTATTTTTAAAGCAGACCCACTTAACACATTTTGGGGAATGCAAAGGGGGAAAATGATCTGTTCTAATCTCCCATTCACGAATGAGCAGATGCCATGAGGTTACAACAGAGAGAAAGGAATCCAGGACAAGGAGCATTTCAAGAGCTATCGCCACACTTTAGTTGCAACTGTCACACACAAACAGAGAGCTTTTAGAGATGATGTCTATGGGATGGAGAGAGAGCGCGTCACTTTAGTGCTGAAGAAAAGTAATCGCTTGGTTCTTCTGAGTGTTCATGTTGGGGGGGAAAGAAAGAAAGAAAGAAAGAAGTCCCCAAACCCACTGCTCCTGATGTTTGAAGATTCCTCAAGTGGTGAGACCACAAAACTGGAATGGGCATTAGAAAAACCTAAGGCAGGCTTTTCTTTCTTGACTAACAAAACCAAAGTCTACAGAATCCTAGTGAAATGCCCAAGGTCACACAGCTAGTTACTGATAGGACTGGGCATGACTGGGATTGCAAAGATCATTTAAGGTGTTTGTTAAATATTTCTCATTCTGATAATGCAGATCTTTCTAATTTATTACCTTTAGAATTTATCATCGTCTCCAAAAGCCAAGAAAGGTAGATTTGATCTTACTCAAATTTCTGAAATAACCATGAGTTTGAATTTTCAAAGTAGGAGACCATCAGGTTCCATCCAAAAGGGTCAGGACAGAGTAAGAATAAGAGGGGGAAAGGAATCTCTTGCTCAGGATTGTATGTTTCTATGTTACAAAAAATGGAGAGTGAGCAGTGTCCAACTTTAAACGTGACTTTTCCCTTCTAAACAACTCTGGCGATCAATAATAATAATAACAACTTCCTACTACGCTGTAACACTATGGGAGTTAAGTATCTCCAGTGAAATTTGAATAATAGTCCATTGACTGTTTTAGAAACAGGGTACCAACTCAGGAAAATATCTTAGGATATAAGAATGCATATGGTACTAACTAAATTGTTATTTAGTTGTTGCTATAAATCCTATATTTGGAGATGCTTCTCTGTTCCTAATGTACCCATTAGAATCATTCTAGATTTAATATTGCCATCTCCAGCTTTTACTATAGAAATATACTATCATTTGTTTCATCTCTATACCATTTAAAGTTTAGCATTAACTTCAGTAATTTTAATGCTGATGAAACAGCCCTCTTCTTTTGCACTTAAAAGGTATAATTCTTTACATTTTAATTAGTGAGGCTGGGGACCCTCTGTGATATGTCACTTTTCACGTAAAGAAACTGTGATCAAACCCATTAGCTCCCTGGGCCAGATAACATTACAACCACAGACCACAACCTCCTGCGGTTAACTGGCCTGAATATTCAGGCAGGGGTCCTGGAAATGAATCACATAGCCCCTTAGTTTGCATCTGCTTATCAGACAGGGAATGAAAACTTCTCTAAGTGGATTACAGAATCAATTTCAACTACGCACAAATAACCTCTGCCGTGGGTGAAATGCATGAAAAAGAAAGAGGAACAATAGTTTACAATTAACTAGAAGAAGCCTATGTAAATTAAAAAGAAAGTGACAAAGCACAGTCCTTCTGAGCTATTTCTAGAATATCTAAACGGTAAAATTATATTTAAAGGGCTTGTTTCTTTGTACTTCTACAACATATCTCAGCGGGATCAATTTTCACTCTTAATTTACCCTTGCATTTACACTGAGCCAGGTAAGATTTATGTGACTTCAATAAAAGGCATCGCGTTTCAGTAAACATCTAGCGAAACAGCCAAAAAGAAATTCTACCAGAATGAAAATCTAGAGTATAATCTGAAATGAATGTAAGGACATGCATGTCTGCATATTCGTTTGCACTGATAATTTTGTCAATGAGGAGTCTTGCAGAACAAGGGGGAAATGTTTGCAGGGGTATCTTTCTGCAGAACCAGCAAATTCCCAGAGGAGGCACTCAAGTGCTGCCGGTTACAGCTAGATCTGCTCTGCCTGTCAGAGGCTGAGGAGATGGTCACACACAGGATGCTGATCACACGCCTTCCTTGTCCTCAGCTCCCCTTTATCACCCAATTTAGAAGCAAGTGAGTCCTTCCTGCTAAGGAGAGACGCTCCCATCACTATCCCTTTGCAATTAACGAAGGTGCCTTGGTTATTTTAGAAGTTTCTGATACTCCCAATTTAAGAGAAAGCTTTGAAGCCTCCCAATCAAGTAACAAACCTTTTTGCGTGTGAGAGAGAACCATGATGTGATACGAACTACTAAGGCAATAAATGCAAACCCTTATAAAATCGAAGGAGGAGGGAATCACTGAGGCATAAAAATTCACACACTGAACAATTTATGGTACTTTACAAAAGACTTCTAAAAGATTTGACAGAGAAAGTATTGGGCTTGACACAAAGATGTATTCACTTCCTCACATCAGTATACATTCTGAGAAGTTTCTATCAGCTTTGCCCTTCAAAAAAAAAAAAAAAAAAAACTAAAACTAAAATGCTGAATGATAGGGAGACCAATAAAGAAATCACACCTTAGGAGACACAGTGGGTGGATTTTTAGATCTAGGAAGGCTGACCACTGGCCGACTCAGGATGCTCCCCATCCTCTCGCCTTCACTGGATACTGAAAACTAGAGTCAATTCAAGGGTAAACTGCAGTAATATAGATGATTTACAATTACCCTTTTATAAGAAAGGGAAAAGCTCTGTGCTATTAAATCAATAAAAGTGGACTTAAGAAGAGTTGTGAGCCTGTCAGCTGATTGTTAACACAATTCTAATGACCTATTGCAGCCCTTAATCACAATATTTCACGCTGTAAGTGCACAAATGCCCTTTTATTAAGGCTGCAAACCTTAATGACTTTTAGCAGGGTGATGGTCTGTGCTGGTGATTGTTTTATTTTTCTTTCCACAGACAGGCTTTCACAGCTAGCTTTACCAGATAAGACTATTAAGGTTGGTTGCTACCTAATTGCTTCTGCCACTCTACTCCACATTAAACACTAGCATATAAGCCAGACTTCCACAAAGTTGCCAGTTTGACTACCTGCCTCAATTCTTTTGCATTTTAATTCATACTGTCCCAAATAGCCCCAAAATGAAGAAAACGATTCTTAATATATTGCCTTTTACATATAGGAACAAGAAAACAGCTTCTATAAACAAAATCTAACCAGTTCTTCCGGAAAGAAGTAAATTTGGTGAGTTACTGAAAGGTTTCCAAAGCAATTACTTTCTTCCTCAGTTCTTCACTACCAACTTGTCTTTATAAAGACACACTTAAAACTATTTAGATGTCACTGGCAGTGTATCAATGCAAACTTTCCTTTAAAAAAAAAAAAGGCTACTACTGCCCCTGAACTCTTAAATACACATTTTTGTGCTGTTAACCTGATTTTTTTAAATGCATACTTGTCACATAGCTCAAGCCATATATTCACATGTTACTTACATTTTTTTCTATTTTTTCCCATAAAGTTTTGTCTACTTTTGTGTGAAAAATAATCTGAATACCTGCCTGGTTACAGGAATTATGAAGGCGAGTCTTAAAGATGTTTCACTTAAAAAGTGATCCAATAAAGAGAAGATATTTCTTGCAAGGTAAAAGGCGTTTTAAGTATATTCGTGGTTCAATTTTCAGATCTCCAAAGCCTTGAGACACCCAATCCTTAATGGTTTCTTCACAGGTTCCCATCTTCCCACTGCTGGGTGAATTCAGTGCCAATCTCTACTCACCTGAACTGTATCTAAGAAATCCGTAAGATTAACGATCTAAAACGTGAAGCCAATAAAGACAATAGGTCCTTCCTCGTGCATCCACGCTGGGAGGCTGAATACCCGCAACCAGCCGTGGACCAGGTGTGCCCACGAAGAAGTCCACCAAGCATTCAGAGAAGCAGGGCGCCCTTTGAACGACGCACGCCTTGGGTATAGCCGGGCGGAGGGGAGGCAGGATGCCTAGTAGAGGCCAGCCCTGCGGATGCCCGGCAGCAGCAGAATACTAATTACAGGAAAAAGCAAAGCACCCTTAGATGAGCTCCACCTTTCCGAAAGGTACACGGAGTCTACGCAGATGGTCAGCTGGACTCCCGCACGCTCAGGCACACACCCCCTTGCAGTCTCAGACCGCGGCAGAAGCTGGACGCCCCGCCAGCGCGGAGTTTTGCCCCTATCCATCCCAGGTCAAAGGAGGGTCCCTCGTGCTCCTCTTTGAGGAGAGCGGACCAGATTGCGTGCACCGCTTCACCTGGAGAACGCTGCGATCTGCTCTCTCCCTCAACTCGCCAACTCGCGTTGCACCTGGTGTCCGTCAGCACCGGCTTTCCGGGCCCCGCGCCCTGCCCGGCGGAACCGCAGCTCAGGGCCACCGAGCAGTAACTTGGGGACGCCAGGGAAACTCCACACGGATCCCCACGCCCGCCTCCCGCCAGCCGTGGAGTCCCGCTTCCCCAGGCGCACGGCGAGGGCGCGCTTCTGCGCGGCGGCGCCTTCCCCGGCCCCCCAACTCACCTGGGGGCTCGCTGCCCTCTCCGCGGCGTCCGGCGCCAGCCACCCGGGCGTTGGCATCCGAAAGGGCGCGCGCTCAGCAGCCGGGCGCCCGCGGGTGCCTCGGGACCCAGTGCGCGCAGCTGGGCGCACGGGGCGGACCCGCGGCGCCCGCTCGGCACCCGCTGCGGCCGGCCCGGCGCGGGCGCCTGTTCCAATCACAGCCCTCCGCGCGGGGCGCGGGATGCGGGGTCCCCGTCCGGGCCCCGGGCGGCTCAGACGCCAGGTCCGGAGCGAGCGGGCGCGCGCGCGTCCGGAGAGAGGGCGAGAGGGCGAGTGGGCGGGCGCAGGAGAGGAGGAGAGGGCGCACCGGGGCCGGGCCAGGTGGGCGGGAGCGGAGGAGGAGCGGCTGGTCGGCGGCGGGCGCCTGCAGACAGCGCCGTGCGTGGCGGGACCCGCGAGCTGCTGAGACTCCGGCACCTCCCGGAGCCCGAGCGAGGGCTCTCTGCAAGGAAGCCGCTCCGCCGCCGCGCGCGCACTCTCGCGCGCGCACCCCCGCGATCCACTCCTCCGCCGCCCTCCTGACAGCTCGGTGCAGACCGAGTCCTTCGCAGCAAAATCCAGAGGAGCGCTGAAAGTAGGAGGGGCAGCAGCCCATCCATCTCTCGGCGAGGTATTTGCATCGGCAGCGCGGAGCTGGAGGAGAGTTTTGGGAATTTTTTCCAGCGACCTCCCCTCCCCCCCCAACCTGTCGCGGAAGCCGTGATCAATTGAGCTCCTGAGGCATGAAGGCAAAGTCATAAAACTAATCAGAACTTACAGTTTTCTTGCGTGATAGTTTTGCCCTTTCAATCTCCTCGGACTGCCCTAGTTCTACTTTCTCTACTTGCAGACAATTTCCTCCCCTGCTGGGCTCTCTAATGCAAAACTTCCGAAGCGTGTGATTTACGCGCAGGGTGGGAGAGAGGACCGTTGCGAGGTGGGGAAGGGGCTCTAGTCTTTTTTTTTTAGGACGCGCCACAGCCAGTAGAGTTGAGCACGCTTCGTTTTCCTTTGCTCTGATGCTTGATTCAGCCTGATGACGAGATGGATGTTCTGTCGTAGGGGTTAGGAAGGTTGAATAGATCATTTCCAAGCGCATTTGTTTTCATTTTTCTCATTCTGTCAGTGGAACTTGCCCTGCGTCTCTCATCCATCCTTAACAGCGATTCTCCAGATACCGGTCATGTGGGCATAGGCTCGTCCGTGTAAGCACCTCTGCTTTCTTGCTCACTCGGGCACACCTGCCCTCCCCCCAATTCAGCTCCTCCTGTCCATTTAGCTTGCATTTTCCCTCAAATCTAGTTAGTATTTAAAATTGAATTCTATGCTAATAATTCTAACAGCAAACCTTTTTAAAGCTTCTATTCATTTCCAGATACCACGCATGCTATGCTATTTACTTACAGTTGCTTCATTTTAAAAGTTATATCTCCAACCCCAAACCTCTCCAGCTCCAGGTCTGCTTGGATGGCCATTTCACGGTCCATTTCCATTCAACTGTCAGCCATCACCCGAACTCGGTACGTTTAGAACAGACCTCTATCTCTGCATAGGTACCGCCTTGGATTTCCCAGTATGTATTTCTCTTTCAGCACCATCATCATTCTCCAGGTAGCCAGACATTAAACCTTGGCTTCATCTTTGAGGACTTTGACAGGATTTTCTCTGTGAAAATCCTCAATTATTCCAGCTAATATTACACAATCTAGAACTTTACATTTTTCTGGTGGCCTTACATACATTTGTCTTCCTTCGTCTAATGAATTTGCTTCTGGGATGGGACCTATCCTTATAATTTTTCTGGACCAAACGCTTCAGGAAGGCAAAGATTGACATTCAGTATGATTAACACACAGCACGTGTTCAACCCGTAGCAAATATTTGTTGAATACAGAAGTGAATGTTTGTATCCCATCCAGCATTAACACAAATCTGGGCCCACCGACCTGTCTGTAACCAGTTCGTTGACTGCCTGGATCTTTCATCTATAAGAGACGGTGTGTGATCAGGAATCAGGTACTGTACCATATTTATTTATTATCTTGTTTTAATCAGTGGCCACCACATAAGAAAGGGAAAAAAATGGAGACCTTTTTTTAAAACAATATTTTGGTCATACTGTTCCTAAAATTGTCCTCAATTTTTTATTTTCTTGTGCCTCTGCATAAATATTGATCACCAGTTTGGGCTTCCATCCTGAACCAGATGTTTCCATGCTACTTGCCTTCCTTTTTAAAAAATATCCTTAAACTATAACCTTGACACAGATTCTAGAAGGGGTGAGTTAACCAGAATACTAGTTCTGGTCTGTTCATCACAGGGGAAGATCGAGGTTCTTCTCCACCTAGAGAGTACAGTGTAGAAGGCAAGGGTAAGAACAGCGGATGCTTCAGACAGTAACTGAGGGACACCGTTTCGTTTGGGGAGGTCAGGGATGGTCTCTCTCTGAGGAAATGGCACTTAAGCTGAGACATGTTGATGAGAATGAGTTGGACTTGAGAAGCTCTGAAGGAAAATGGCCTGGACAGAATAAACAAGGACAAATGTTTGCAGAAGGAAAGAGTTGGGTATATTTGAGAAACAGAGAACACAGCACAAGGGGGAGAATCAAGAGGGGTTATGTTGGAGTGGTGGGCAAGGGACAAGTCTCGTAGGGCCTTCTAGGTCCCTGGAAGGTGTTTGTATTTTATTTTTAGGAGGAAGCTCAACAGTAGGAATGACAAATAAAGGAATTGCTCCACAAGTTTACACTGTGGTCAAGTTCAAGGACAAGACATGTTTTTTCAATCCTTTCTCCTCTGGCATCCTTTTCCTACAACTTTTGGTTGATTAGAGAACCTTGTTTTCTTAGAAACACAAATAAAAAGTCACTGTACTAGATAAATCCCAAGATGCTACTGAATGTTTAAGATTCCATGAAATACAAATGTAAGTCATGGACTTCCCTGGTGGCGCAGTGGTTAAGAATCTACCTGCCGACGCAGAGGACACGGGTTCGGGCCCTGGTCCAGGAAGATCTCACATGTAGTGGAGCAACTAAGCCCGTGCGCCACAACTACTGAACCTGTGCTCTACAGCCCACGAGCCACAACTACTGAGCCCGCATGCCACAACTACTGAAGCCCGTGCATCTAGGGCCTGTGCTCCACAACAAGAGAAGCCACTGCAATGAGAAGCCCGCGCACCTCAACGAAGAGTAGCCCCCGCTCACCACAACTAGAGAAAGCCCACGCGCAGCAACGAAGACCCAATGCAGCCAAAAATAAATTAACTAATTAATTAATAAAATAAATTTTAAAAAAAAATGTAAATCATAACTGCATATGCTTACTTGTGAAATCTCATGTTTCCATATAATTTTCAAATTTATGTTTTAATATTTCTATTCTTATGTATAACAATCTTTTACAAATCCTCTCAGTTGAAGGTTTCATTTCTTCACTGTCACATAATGCTGTACACAAATTTGGTAAATGTCCCCCTTTCTTTCCTACTTAAAAAAATCCTCTCAATTTATTTTCATTCTTGATTAAATCAATAAAATTACCTGTACCAGACCTGAATTTTGGAGAAGGAGGAATCAAAAAAGGTAAGAGAACTTTGCCATGATTTCTGTTGGTGTGGAAACGTATTTCTCTGCATGTTTTATCTCCCAAAGCAGATTTGGTGCAAGTACAAAGTTTCTGATGAGATTGCTGATTCAATTATATTCATATTCATTCCATCCTGATCTTACTCTAAAACCAGAGATGTGGCTTGAGTATCTGGCAACTGAGGGCAGAAAAAAGCTAGTCACTGAGATCTGAGTACTTCTAGCAATTCTGGGGAGCCCTGGGTAGGAAAACATAGATGTGGCAGAAGGTAAGAAGCAGTTACATAAGGCAAGCTCTCAAAAAGTCGGATCATTTACAGTTTCCTGTGACAGTCTCTCCCAATATAAACGTGTGGATAATAATAAAAATGTATTTTCATTATGTAATGCTTAGAATTTTCCTGAGTATGTCTATATTCTTCAATCTATTTCATCTAATTAAGTATACTTCCATTTTCTAGAAAAGAAAGGACTTCGTAGGAGAGATTTCTAGCTCTCTACAGTCATTTACTAACTTGGTAAATACGAGCCCCTACTGTGTGATCCTTAGTCTAGGGTTTGAGAACACAAAGATGAAGATGTAGTTCTTACCTTCAGGAACCTTCCAACCTATTGCAACAATAAGAAGGTACATACCTCTCCATACACCGCGATGGGCGCTGTGATCAGGTAGACACAGAACATCAAGTGCAGAAGCACATAGCATGACAAAAAGTCTCGAATGGGAAGAGAAAATGTTTGGATTGTACCATGAGAGCAATGAGGGAGCGTGAGGAGTTTTACGAAGGGAAATTACGATGATAATTGTATGAGAAGGCAACACCCTGGCAGCCTTGCGCACTGAAGGTGACGAAATGTTTAGGAAATTACTGGAGAAATCCAGGTGAGAAAAATATTGGCCTGGACTCTAGTTGTGGCACTAGTGTATGAAAATCCCTTGCATGTAATCAGAAAATATAAATAGATTTGAAGATTTCTTGAATGCAGTTATCAATAACAGAGCATAAATGATCACTGAGAGATGAAAGATGTGTGCCTAGGATTAGCATCATGAAATCACCCCTCCCCCACCCCTTGACCGCATCTCACTGGTGACTGTGCCCCTCACAGGTACTAGACTGAACAAATCCGAAGTCTGAGATGATACAATTTTGCTGCTTAAGGTGCTCTCAAGGGCTCCTTGTTCATCATCCAAGCAGTCAGTCTGTCCAAAAATGAATACTACCTTGGAAAGTACACTACTTAGTTAAAGGGCCCTGAATATATTCACAGAGCAAGGTCAGCACGGAGTAAGTTAGCAAATGCAAGGTTGTCTATTGGGGTCTAAGGAATTCTCTCCTTAAATGTTCTTCAGGGTGAGGAGGAGGGCAACAGACCTTTCAGGAGCCACAGTGAGAACACAGGACTGAGATCTCATTTAAATCAATAAAAGTGCCAAGCACGGAAAACCTTGAGAGCATAAGTAAGATGAGAAAGAAAAACAAAAATCAAAAGCCCTTTGCAAACTCACATATCATAAGGTAGATGCGTCCCACTGGGTGGTACTCAGATTTCTGAGGTGATACGATGATGCTCATGGACCAGTACTGAGGTTTCCATTCACTTCAAATACACAGTACAGAGAACTTCCACAGCGAAGAATAAGATCTATTGGTTAAACAGAAAAAAAAACAAACAAACAACTTTAGACTTTTTAAATCTGCCTACCTGTATATCTTATGCTTTAGATTATAGGTAGCATACTCCTTACCCCAACTATTGAGAAAAACACCCACAGAAAGAAAATGGGAACAAAATGACCCATGGAGGGGTCAGAAAGCAAGGGTGAAGGATTCATTTTTCCCCTGTTCTAAGCAAAGGAAGTTGCCCAGACTATCTTTCCAGAATCCTCCAGATATTCAAAGCTTCTTCATGGGGCTTCAGAATATCTGAGATATTGTGGGTCATTGGTTACCATTTTTTTTAAAAAATAAATTTATTTATTTATTTTGGCTGTGTTGGGTCTTCATTTCTGTGCGAGGGCTTTCTCTAGTTGCGGCGAGCGGGGGCCACTCTTCATCGCGGTGCGCGGGCCTCTCACTATCGCGGCCTCTCTTGTTGCGGAGCACAGGCTCCAGACGCGCAGGCTCAGTAGTTGTGGCTCACGGGCCCAGTTGCTCCGCGGCATGTGGGATCTTCCCAGACCAGGGCTCGAACCCGTGTCCCCTGCATTGGCAGGCGGCTTCTCAACCACTGCGCCACTAGGGAAGCCCCCACTGGTTACCATTTTAAAGAAGTAGAGCTTCCGGTTGCTACGTGTCAAATTTCTCAACATTTTCTTTCTGACGAACAAACTCAAACAGATAAACATCTGACTTGGATTTGGTATTAAACGCCGAAGCAAGGGAACACTTAGTTATTTAAATAGCGTATGATACCACTGATGTGCAATTGTATCTCTGGAATTACAATAGTTGGAACACAAATTACTTTTTAAAAAGCAGCTCAAATCAAAATTGTCAGAAATAATATAGCTAGGCCTGTGCTGTCTCTTGAATTATAGCTGTTCCCTAAAAGCCTTTTAAAACCGTCATAGAGAAAAGCGATAATGCAAATTCCTGCTAAACATTGCTCTATCACTCTGTGATAAACCAGAGAATCTTCTGGAAAAAGAAGTGGATTTTCACAATAAACTCATTTCAGAAATATTTATTGAGTGTGTGCTGTCTGCTGGGTTTGATGCCACAAATTGCAGGAGCTAAAAAGGAAAGTAACGCCAAGGCCCCACGGAATATTCCAGGCACGTACAGAACTATAAAAAGGGGAGAGATGAGGCTAAACTCAGTAAGAGAACCATAAGCAGTGAGGTATGGGATTTGAAGAAGGAAGACACTTGTTACTGGAGAATCTTAAAAGCATAAGCCAATATGACCTTTCGCTTGGGTCTTGGACAGGACTAGGATATTGACAGTAGGAGACGGCAGAATATCAGGAGAATATTCAGAGAACCTCAAACAGTCTCCAAGAAGCAAAGGGATTTAACAGGGGAATGTTTTGTGTTGTTTACATAAAATGAGATTCTTATACAGAATCCTCTGCTCACCTAGACAGAAAGAGGGCTCCCTAAGCATGCGTTCACTTGTTCAGCTCGTGCTGGGACACTGTTTCCCTGCCTGTGCACTAACCTGATTGTTCCCTGCGTGCAGACTCAGAGAGCTGGCTTGCCCTGGGTTTTCCAGGTTTAAAGCTGGTGCCACTGAATTATATTTAGCGCTCTCCTAACACACATAAAATGTGCGTGTAGGAATGACCCTACTTCCAGCAGCTGCATGGAACCAAGAGTACAGCTCTCTGGAGTATGTGACTTTGAGGCTAAACTCATATTCAGAAAGCAAATCCAGGAAGGGAAAATATGAGGAAACTATATACCTTAGGAAGAAAAATTAGATGAAATGAGCCAGTTTCTACAAAGGAAGGTCAGCATGCTTAATAAAATATTGAAGAACCACCACCCTAGATGATACTTGTGGTTAAGAAGAGCAGTAGTCTTTTTATGAACTTGAACTACTCCAATGCCAAGGGTGATATCTCAAGTAGTCATTATCTTTTTGAACTGCAAGTGATTCCACTTTTCACTGTTAGGTCTGAATGATTAAAAAGGGATACAACCAGCATCTTTCCTTCACTTCATTCCCATCTGGCAAAATGGTCACTCTACACCCCCAAATTAACGGGGGCCTCTCACTACAAAAGAGTAAATAAGAAAACTAACTTGATTGAGACAGATGTCATATATGAGGACCAACATAAACAGACCTTATGGACAAAATAAGGCACGATATTTTCTAATGCATTTTTGTATTTGTGTGAGAGAAAATTGTGCGGGAAATGAATCCTCATTACGCCACATTTATTTAGTTAGGGCTTTTTACATTTAATGCTGACAGGAAAACGTTATACTTATCGTGAGGAACTTAAAGATTTCCTTCCAAATAAATCTGTTGTTACGAATCATGGTCTGAAAGGGTTAATGGGCCTCAGTAAGCAACTGAATTACCGCCAGTCACGGAGGATAATTGGGCTCCATACCTTATGCATGAAATGACCTACATAAGACACCTTTGATGACACTTAAGCATATTCCCTCATTTTCTCAATGATGAAACTGAAATTCAGGAAGGTTAAAGGGATTGGTTCATCATCTCATGACAAACTCCAGGTAGGGGAATAAGACGCCAAACCCAGTAATGAAAGCATGCTGGCTGGTCCGCAGGGCAACATCCAATGCAGGATTCCAAAACCCCTAGACATGTAGACATAATTATTTGATATTTTGCATGTCAAATATCAAGAAGGATTTTTTGGTTTATATTTCATAGCTTTTCTAAGCATGAGAAAAGAATTTGGTTGTAGCCATTCTCATTTTTAATTTGACTTTTTTTATAGCTTGGACTGTAGTGGATTTATAATGATTAAAATTGAATATATTTTCACAAATAATTCTGTAGATGTGGCTTTCCATCACACCTTAAAATTTTATTTAACTACTAATGTAAATCATAATTCTCATTCTTAGAAGAATAAGAATTGAATGAGTCTGTTGCTTTAGGGGAAAAAAACCCTATATTTTGGAGAACTATAAAGTCAAATGAATAGCTCACGGCAAGAAAGTAATTTGATGTTAGAATCCATATTGATGGATAATTCAGTTCCTTTATTGTATGAAATATCAAGTAGTTCCACCCAAAAGTGAAAAAGCTAAATAAGTTTATTTAACCCATAGTTAATGAATAAAAATAGCTCTATTACTTGTTAGAAAATTATTAGGTATTCTTTAAACATTTCAGTATTCCCCTACAGATTAAGACAAAATATATCTTTCTAAATTTATGAAAGACAGCTCCTTAACCGACCTTGCAAATTTGACTAATTTGAGTGTCATGTGTGAGTGAATACATAACAGAGCAAGACAAAGTTTTAGGTGTTTTAGTTTGTTTAACCAAGACGGGCCAAGTCAGTGCTCCTCTGATTACATCCAACCTGCAGACAAGTTGGGCCCATGTAGTGGTTTTGTTTGTTTGTTTGTTATTTTTATTCATGTCTCCCAGTATTTGTTATTGGAAGATTATACATACGTGTCTGTTTCTGACTTCTCTTCTGTTTTTTCTTTATTTTACAAGTGTTCCATCTATATACATGTATATATATTTTTTTTTCTTTTTTCTTTTTTTTTTTTTTTTGGCCGTGCCGCACGGCTTGCGGGATCCTAGTTCCCCGACCAGGGATTGAACACGGGCCTCCGGCAGTGGAAGCACGGAGTCCTAACCACTGGACCGCCTGGGAATTCCCTCTGACTTCTCTTCTACACACTGAAAATCTGCTGCACTTACAATTTCATATTATAAAGTATGACTAATGTGAGGCCTCTCTGTTCCCTTGAGATGGGCATATACACTCCATTTCGCCACAGTCAGCTTACTCCTTAATGTAACTGTTGAGCCTTTGTCGGTGTGTTAGTTTACAATCCCTAATACGGAAGGTAAGATATCTTAGTCTCCTCGCACTTCTGTAAGAAAATACCCTAGACTTGGTGGCTTAAACAACAAACACTTATTTCTCACGTGTTGTCTGGGGACTCCACGTGTGAAATCAGGGTGCCAGCAGGTATGGTTGTGGTGAGAGCCCTCTTCCTGGCTGTAGACACACTCCTTCTTGCAGTGGCCTCGTGGCCAAGGGGGAGAGGTCTATTCTCTTCATCCCCTTATTTGGACACCAATCCCATCATGAGGGCTTCACCCCAAGACCTCATCCAAATCCAATGATGTCCCAAAGGCCCTGCCCCTAAACATCATCACACAGGGGATTAGAGCCTTAACATATGAATTTGGGGGGGAACACAGCATTCAGTCCATAGCATAAGATATGCAAGTAGGCAGATTTCAGCAGGCAGATTTCAAAGTCTAAAGATTTTTTTTCCCATTTAACCGTTAGACGTAATTAGATCTTGTTATTCTTGTGCGTGGATGTTATCTATACGGTGTATTCAAAGTGAATGGAAACCTCAGCACGAGCACAGCTGCATTCTTATATTACCTGGGAAACCTTAATACCACCCACTGGAACACATCTACTTTATTATATGTGAGTTGGCAAATGGCTTCTGATCTTTTTTTTTTTTCATTTTACATATGCTATCAAGGTTTTCCATGCTTGGCACTCATATTGATTTAAATGGGATCTTAGCATTTAGATAAATCTATTAGAATAGCAATCTATTAGAAGCAAGAATAGCAAAATATGAATCATCCCATTTCATGAAGACTAGTTATGAAACACTCTCAAGTAATTTTAGCTCCCCCTGTCCTAACAGGACGGTTTAGATGCTAATTAATACCCAATTTGTAAGGATTCCTTTCTTTGAAAAATACAGTTATTTCAATTATGCCCAGCGTATGCTTCCATATTTATAACACATGATCTTTATACAGTATTCCTAAATTCTACTTCTTACACTGAATTTGTTTTGTTATTTTTACTTTTGGCTTAAAAATGGAAAAACTTGCTAATCATTAATGAGAGTCATAGGAGGCATGAATACAATACTGTAATTTTATTTTTACTTGCACATATGTGAGCAAATTCGGAAGTATAATAACGCAGTTAAACTAAAAGCAATATTTGTAAAGGCTTTGAAGCAGAAAATTTTTAATTTGGGGATATAATACATTATACCCATTTAAACTAATACGTTTAAAGAGCATTTTAAACAATTATTAAATATATCGTGCATGAATGTACTGTGTTGGTACAAGAATTTGAGTATCAAAGGACCCATTATGTTTTTTAAAGAAACGTATAAATTCAGATATTTTCAGAAGTATTTATATCTCTTTTTTATAAAGAGAACATAGATCATAATCATTGAAATCTACCCAAATCTATCATTCTCTTAATAGACACAGATCTAAATCTTTAGATATTTCTTTCTATATATTTTTTCAAAATTGTGTGAAGGATACCAAAAACATATATCAAGTCAATAAAAGTTTAGATATTGGAATTCATTTTCATCTGTTAGCTTGTTTGTTTGTTTTAAGAAACAGAAGACGGCAGGAGGCACACACATTATCAGCTGCATCATATCTCATGTGTATGAAAGGATGTCATGGTAAAGAGTGAACAACATTGCTCTGAAAAGTATCTTGCACAAAGATCAGGTAACTGTTGCTATATAAATTACCTAAATTTAATGCTTCCTGCAGCCCAAAGTTAGGTAATTGGAGTCAGATGAACAGAACAAATTCATGGGAAAAGACATAATCATTGTGAAATATTCATTTTGACCAAAAAAAAAAAAAAAAAAAAAGAACCTAACAGTTGTTCTCCAAACTGTCTGGAATTAGGATAAAAGTTAGTAAGGAAGCTGGAAAGTAACAGTTGTGAAAGAATGCAAAGCATACATTCTCTCACATTTCTGATTAACTGAGCTTAAGATGGAGGTATTGCGAGAAATAACTTTTCCACAGTTCTTTAAGTCCATTAAGCACTAATTGGGAAAGATTTTTTTTTCTGGCAGTTTCATCAGGAAAGAAGAGGAGAAAACCCTTTCTTCCTATCCGTTCTGACAGAAGGCACAAAAGGCCTTAACTGTGTGGGGGGGAAACACGCCCCCACTCCTTTCAGTTGAGAGCTTTTATATTACCGCTGTCAACAGGAGCTCAGTCCCCTTCTGAAACTCATGGTCCCCAGCTAAGACCCCCGTGAAAGGCAACAGATGTTGCTAAGATTGTATCAGCCTGTTCACTATCCTGTTTCATTTTTCAAGGAAGAAAAAAAAGAAAGCGAATGAGAGAAAAGAGACCCAGCCTTGCTTGACATCCTTGGCCCGTTTTGCACTTGGGCAGATCTGTTTGCACACGCTCTGCTGGCTGGGCAGAAAGGGCTGAGCCGATTCCATTCAGCTGGAGGTCACTCCTAACGCGGTGTTCAATGGGTCTCATGCCTTTCTCACGGAGCAGCTGCCTCTGACTGCCAGAGCAAATTGAGGTGATTCAAGCCACCAGCGGGGCGTAACTATAACTTCCATTCACTGGGAAGGGAGGGAAACGTTCCAAACAGACCAACTGGGGGTGCTTACAATAAACCGTAGGATTAGATTTGACACATTGGATATTAAGACATGGTCATATTGAAAAGTAGGCCATAATGACAAGAAATTACAAGATAGTTACGTGAGTGACAATAGGAAACACAGTACTTGGGCATTTATTAAGTTACACCTAATTATCAAATGCCCTATATTTCTGGGTTTTCCTGACACCTGAGGAATTCTCACTGTCACCTAGAGAGATAACAAACTCCTCAGGGGCACTTGACACACAGGGAAGGCTGACAACATTTATAAAGCAAAAACATCCATTGAAGCAGGAAGTGATTTGAAGCAAAGTGATGGTTAGGCAAAGCTGGATAGATCATCTTCCGATTTAAGCATAGAATTTTATGAGCAGTTTAAAACTAATAAGATAGACTTATTCCAAAAACAAAGCAGTAAAGGAAAATATGTTCAAATAATAACAGAAATTAATTACATAAAAAGCAGCATAAGTTGATATAAATGACGCTATCATTTTTAAACAGGGCTTTTGAAATGGTCAAACAAAGGAATTTTAAAAGGACATGTTTCAAAGAACCCATATTTACTTTAGAAATAAAATACCCCTAGTCCATTTAGTAAGATAACATTAGGCAAACATTATCTAAGAATAGATGAGGTTCTTTTTCTTCTTTGATGTAATTATGTTCCTTAATTTACTAGCGTCAATTCCACATTTTTGAGTTCCCAACATGTATTATGGGGTTAAAGTTCAGGATAATTATTCCCTAAGTCACATTCAATCCCAGACCTCCCATTCATAGGTAGTGGTGAGATTTTTATATGTTCGAATTTTTGCTTCAGAATATTTTTCTTCTTATCCCCACTAGAACTGCAGTTATCAAGAACAGGTAATATTCCTCGTTCATATTCAAAGAATTTAGTAGAGAATTTTGCGTAGCATATGCTCTCAGTCAGTAAATGAATTATGTTTAAATATTAATTTAAACTACTTTGGTATATAAAACATCACAAAAAATAAACAAATACAAATATGTGAAAGACACTACACATTTTTCCAGTGTCATAAAACGTAAAGCATGTTTTTCAAACAAGGTAGTCACCTCCTAAATTACAAGGGGCAAATTGTTTTGTCAGTGAGAACTCACTGGCCTTTGCTTTGCTAAACTGAACACTGGCCTTTAAGTGAATTCCATGGTCATTTAAATAAGGATTGGCTCTAATGTTTCTGAAAGGATGATCTAAATTCTGAGTGGTATTTAATACTGAGCTCTTCTTCCATGTGGCCTCTATATTTTGTTTCTATGTGTAGCCCTTTCCCTGATTGGCAAGTTATATATTCTTCAACTCACTCCTTCCCTAATATATCTTAAAACTATCTTATGCCAAGAAATTATGTCCTTAAGGTCTAGAATGCACATGGCTTTTGGAATTTGGCCATCAGTTCTTTTGATGGGTTAGATGCAAATAGAAATATTTCTTCAAGATATACGTGCTGTGAATAATGAAGATGGGGAATGATAGAATGATATCTCTGGAAGTTAATTACCCTGCTGATACTAGTGCTAATAGCTCCATAACAAATATAAATTCAGTGTATTGATCTGCTGGAGTCCAGTCCAGAGGGTATCTGGTAACACAATAAAATTTACAGTGAAATTAGCAGCAAGGAAGTTATTTTATGACTATAAATTGTCATAGAAAATCAATAAAGACGTTTGGCATAGGGAAAATGGAGCCAATGATATATTTAAGAAAAAAATAGTTTATTAATGAACCTCTCAAACCACTGGGGGCAATATCAACTATAAATAGAACAGTTTTTCAAAAAAAGCGGGTGACCTGAAAAAGATGTATTAAACACTCATAAGTGCTTCTTCTTCTCTCTTTTTGTAGAATAACATTCAAGGATTAACAACATATTTAACCTGTGTAACTCTAGGCAACAGGATGTGAATGAGAGAAAATGATCCTAGAGGTAATTAGACATTCGTATGAGGGAGAGTAGCACGTGCAGTTACAGTACACTGGCTGGATAGAATCACACCAGCTATTCCTCCTCATGCTTCAGGGCAGGAGCTGCTCACCAGATGGGTCAGGAAGATATTCCCCCCCTTGGTATGGTATTGTGAAATTAAGTGTGTTATGGGAGGTTTATTCCTCTTAGTGCAACATCTGGCACTGGCCACTGGACGAGATGTACCCTCTGTTCAGGATAGTAACTCCTATTTTTTCTCACTAAACTATTGCTTATGCCAGTTGAAGACATGATCTTTACCTTTATGGCATTAACTTCAATTCTTAAAGAACTTTGAGTTTTCATTGAACATCCAAAGGGAGGGTCTTTGAAAGTAGTTCTCAATTATTACTGAATTTGTGTTTGTCTTTGTTGAATCAAAAATAATAATAGGAATACAGGTAAAGGATGAAAAATATCTGCCATGTCTATGTAGCCAAGACTGGCAACTGCCCATCAATATTGATCTTTCTCTTATTTGTGGGCATTTGAATGGTGTGCATTTGTCAGCCTGCCTTGAGCTGAAAAAGGTCAAGATCCCAAGCACTCCTGGATGGAATGTGTGTAGGACTGATGTGTGTAAATTTCACCTCACTTACCTAAGAGGAAAGCCCTGCCTCTTCTCCTCTACTCTCCCCCTTCCCAGGTCTGAAAAGACCACGTCCAGGGTCGTCTTGGAAGCCACGTGGTGTTGACTTAAAAAAAATGCACAACGTGAGAGTTGCGAGTTAAGTTTTATTTGGGGCAAAATGAAGAATTTAGCGCTTTTCTATGTATGGGAAGATGCAAGAGTCTGGGTTCACTGAAATCATTCCTCTGATATGCACCTCAGCTATCCGGGGCCAGTATCCTGTGTTTTCACTTCCTGAGTTTCCTCAGGGCTCATCATAGGGAGTGGCTGCAGTCTGTCGGCTGCTAGATGGTAGGTATTTTTTCAGCCCTGAGTTTCCTCAGGGCTCACCGGCTCAAGCTGGAGGGTTGCAATTGTTGATGACTGTGACACCCTTTGTTTACTGATATGGCAGGAAATCTTCCATTTATAAATATTCCATTCCATTTATAAATATTCGATTTATCAGTGGTAAACATGGCAGAGCCCCTGTCGGCCCTTGTCACTGGATGGTTTTGTTGCTCAGAACCTATCTTCCCTGAAACGTTATCTGAAAGACAAATAAACTTCTATCTTTTTGGTCCGTTGCCTTTCGGGTTCTCTCCATTATCGCAGTTTGCCTACCTTAATGCATCAGCAATTTTTCTTTTCACATGTTCTGTGAAATTCAGAATCTCTAAATAGCTACAAGGAAGCTTTCATAGGAATTCAGAATCTCTAAATAGCTACAAGGAAGCACAGTATAAGTGTATTTATTCACTTTTAAAATTTAATGTTTGAAAATGTATTAAATACATATAACATTCAATTTAAATACATCCTACCCAATTTGTGTAAGTACCTCCTTTTAAAGTCCTTTCCCTTCAAATTTGCTTCTACTAGACTGAGGTGCTCTTTTAATCCCATCACTAAACTGTACAGGTTTAGGCCTGTGTTGAAAGTCACTAAGATTGGAAGACCCTTTATTTCAGGGAAATTGTAGTACCTCTGTTAGAAGCCAAGATGCAGTGTACGCAACTTATTTCTTGGCTGTGATCTCTATGATTTACGTTGTTGGAGTCGCTTATCCTGGAGCTTCTCTCTTTGGATTTGATCTTAATAATATATATTATAGAATCATTGCTATTGTGATCGAAAGCAACCTCAAACATGGAGCTGATTTTTAAGCAGCAGGAATTTGCTGTTGAGTTTAAAATTGTTTTCTTATATTTATTCAGTCACATGTATATGTTTTAACTTTAATTAATTCTATTTTAAGAAATTGAAAATGTGCTATTTAATTCCACATGATTTATAGCAGCTGTCTCCATCTATAAAGTGTGCTCAGACAAATCTTTTCCAGCAAATGAAGTCAGAACCCAGATATCTCACCTTGCTTACCATGGGGACTTCAGTTTGACTGTTCTCAGTGATAATCCCCAACCAAAGATAATCAGGAGGGAAAGAGAAATCCGGTGTAGAAATAACACAGTAGGAAGTAGCAACTCTGACATCATATTGGGTTGGCCCAAAAGTTTGTTCGGGTATTTCCGTAACACCTTATGGAAAAGCCTGAATGAACTTTTTGGCCAACCCAATAGATATTATATATATTTTATTATATATATTATTTTATACATATATATTATTTTATAAAATATACATTTTCTCTCTACTAGAGCCTTGTGTAAGCCCCTCTGATACTCAAAAAAATCTAATGTTTCTGCTCTCCTCAGAAGCTTATGGCCTCCCGGTAGGTGTCTTCACTGTACAATTGCACAAGTCTACAAGGCTTTCGGAAAGGTTAAAATGACTTTTTGAAAAGACTACCATTAAAAATCAAGTGAATACAAGAAAATCCAATTAGTACAGAAAATTATAAATAAAAAGTAAACGTTTCTCCACCCTTTTGATTCCCATTCCCTCTTCCCCTCTAGAAAACCACTTTTAACACTTCGACAAATTTTGTATAGACCTGAACTTCACTTTCTCTCCTTAGGGAGTAGATTTCCTCAGATAAGACACAGCAAATACAGAATAACCTAAACACAGCTGCGATTGCCAGGCCTGTAGGTCACCCTGAAGAGTGGAGTTTGCTTGTGCTCTGGCGTGCCAAGGGCAGGAGCTGTAGGGAGGTGTCCCAGGAAGTTTTGAGAAGGGTCAATCTTAGAGGACAAAGAGAAAACTGTATCTTCTGATACAGGTTCATGTTAGATTCGCAAAAGAATCATAATGTAAATCTCAAGTTTAATCTCAAGGTTGGTCCAGCAGCCATATACCCTGGTTTTCCTGGAACAATCCTTTTCTACACCCATTGTGCTCTTCTCTGCTCCATCTCACTCTCAGATGGGATCTGGTATTGAACTCTGAACTATATGCTCACCCTGGCTCTAGGACAGTGTTGTGTGCAACATGCTACCATGCAGTTTATCTAATCCTGACCTTCACTTTGCCAATAGTGACAATTATTGAAATTTAATTAAGAAAAGTTGCAATCAATGAGATGTTGGGAGTCTTCAAGACACTCCTATCTGTCTCCCAAAAGCTTCAGAAGGAAACAGCCTCATATTCTTCATAGTTCAAGGGCTGGCTCTAAGTCTAGGTGGCTTAGAAAGCTGATTTATCAACATACCAGGAGCAGGAGCGGTCTCCTGTTATCTGAGCTCAAAAAGGATGATGCATGCCAGCTTATCAATTTATAATGAACAATCTAATTGGAGAGGCAATCAGACACTCCACCTGCAAGCATGCCACATGGGAAGCCACACTATAATCAGGCTGTTCCGTGGTGAGCATGAAGTCAGAAAGAGGATTGTTATGTGATTTAAAAGTGTAAAGGCATCCTGCTAAAACAGACTCATGCGTGCCTGCCCAAATAGCTTATGATTTGCTACCGTGCTTCCATTTCTGACTAACCTCTCTTATTATTTTACTTCTCTAGATATGTTCATCAGTTTTGTTTAGTTTTGTTTTCCCAAGCCCTGTCCCAGAGCTATTGTCATCTCTTTAAAATGGCTTCACTGATGTTTAATTCAATCCATCAAGTGCCATGGGGTGGGAGAGGGGGTGTTCTGTCCGCTTCTGAAGTCCTTCTTTCTCCACTAACCTCACCCAAAGCAGTGCCAGAGCTCTGAGCAGAAACATTTCCCATTGGTTGTGAGATGGAGAGAGGGAGGGTCATACCTTGCATAAAAGCCCAATAATTACAGTCACTTATTTTTACAGCATATGAAAATTAGGCTGTCACTTAGAAACAAGCCTGGCGTCTGAGCGAGGGGCACCTGAAACACTTTTGAGGAACAACAGCAAGAAAAGGAAAATATTAACAGTTAGCGAAAGACGTTACAAAAGATTGTCATCATCAGAGTGTATAAGAGCAAGTGGCTTCTTAAGATTGATGCAGGGAATGTGCACACAAATAACGATCTGCTCTATTGGCAGGAACTTCCTTTCATTCTCTGCATAGTATTATATCATGCCATGTCCTACCACAGAGTAAGTAAACATCGGTGTTTTATTGGCAGACAGTGTACATGGTACATTTTTTAAGTTGTAGCATTTGTTCAAGAACTTCTTTTGTATTTGCTAATAAAGTCTACCTACAACATTGATGCCTCTGTGATTCAATTACCCTTTTCTTTAAATCATTATAGAACCTCCTTTATATTTTGAATGACTCCTTAGACCAGCCAGGACTATGCTGTGAAAACAACTGATATTGACAAGCTAGAATTGATGGGCCGGGCGGGTGCGTATTTGCTTTTCATGTTGAAACAACCCTTATTTGGGGGACACTCAGCATGTTCCAAACGAAATTCACTGTCCTCTCTCGAAACATCTAGTCTTGCAGAGTGACGGCCTCTCCCTCTGTTATTGTCACCACCCATACGAGGAGCCTTGGAGTCACTTCTCCTCCTTGATTTCCCTCACCCATCACACCCACTTGGGAAATAGCATTGCCACTCCTGTTTGCCTTCCTCCTTCCCAATCTTACATCAGTGCCCAGCTTCAGTCCTGCCGCATCATCTCACTGCAGGATGAGGGAAGAAACTCCCCATTAGTCTCACTGCCCCTATTCTTTGTATTTGCTCTTCTTTTGATCCCTTTTCCTGCTGCCAGTCATGTTTCTAAACTAGCTTGGATGTTGCCAGCATCTTCTCCCCAAAACATGCAGGGTGTCCTTATTGTCTAAGGGGACAGGTCAAACTTCCTAGCCATGGCTTTCAAGACTCTCCACGCTCTGCCACGTCCTGCCTGGCAGCTCTGTTCTCAAGCACAGATGGGTGCCTATATTGACAGCTTATTATTCCCTGAACATGGCCACATTTTTACGCCAATTAACTTTGCTCAGACTCTGTGCTCTCCTTCTATCTCAAAACCCCATTCGACCTTTAAGTCTCTATTCAAATGTTATTTCTTTCATAAAACCTGCTCTGAACCCCCTGGTAAGAACTGTTTCTCCTGCGAGTCCACAGCACTGCATTGGTTTCCTAATACAACGCCTATGACTTTATGCTTTATGTTCACGTGTCTCTTCTTTCCCTGCCAACCATCAGTACAGCCTTCTTGAGACTGACCACGTGTAGCCTTTGAACACCTAGCTTTTCAAAACGTCTGTTTGCAGTAAATGCTAGCTAGCAGATTATCGTAGGGATTGGAGAGGGAGTGACACTGACTTCAGACTTTTTTTGCCCCTGGGCTTTCAATCTGTCCATGAATAACTAAAAAATCAGATGACCTTCTAATCCTGGGAAATTAGGGAGGTGGGTAATCAAAGATTAAAGGAACACTGGAGCAAATGGAGGCATCGCTTATCCAACCTGGAAAGAGCCTCCTTAGTCAATAATGTGAGTTATTTCACGCCAATGCGCCAAACTTCTATAAGACTCAAAGATTCCTTTTATACTAAATGGTTTATAATGATCATCTGATATCCTGAAATGAAGTTCATAGATAATAAACCCATCATGCCATTTGTGGCAACATAGATGGACCTAGAGATTATCATACTAACTGAAATAAGTCAGAAAGAGAAAGACAAATACCATATGATATCATTTATATGTGGAATCTAAAATATGGCACAAATGAACCTATGTACAAAACAGAAACAGACTCACAGACACAGAGATCAGACTTGTGGTTGTGTGTTGGGGGTCGGGTGGGGAGGAGGGGGAGGGATGAGTGGGAGTTTGGGGTAGTAGATGCTAACTAGTACATTTAGAATGCATAAACAGCAAGGTCCTACTGTATAGCACAGGGAACTATATCCAGTCTCCTGGAATAAACCATAATGAAAAAGAATATAAAAAAGAATGTATATATGTGTGTAACTGAGTCACTTTGTGCTATAGCAGAAATTAACACAACATTGTAAATCAACTATACTTCAAAAAAACATAGATAATAAGCCCATCTATCCACTTACAATAACTAAAAAATATCAATATACTGCCCCAACAGAAAAATAAATGAGATAAAAGAAAGCAATTTATGTTAAGATAACATAAATTTCAATACATAAATGCTTGCAGTGGGCCCAAATTACCCCTACCAATGTCCCAAATGCCTACACCGAGAATCACGGATTTAGACGCGTTTTGAAAGGGCAGAGGAATTGTTTCTTTTGGGGGATCTAGAAAATCTATCCCTGGCTTTGTGTGATGCACTCAAAAGAAACAAAATGAGGAACAGTTGAGTCAGTCTCAAAAGCAGAGGGTCTTCTCTTTTTTGTTACATTTAAGAGCAGAGAGGGAGCTGGTCAGCATTGGAATGGAGAGGATGGAGTCTCCTGAAGTTAGGATGACCAGAAAATCAGTGAGGAGCACAGCATGTCCAGAAACACGGTTCATTTGCCTTAAAGAATATACTGTTACCTGTTTGTTTCTTCAAATCTGTAGTCTAGTGTTAAAGCAGTCCTGGAGGTTATAAAATCAAGGGGAGTCTTTTGCATCCTATTTTTTTTTTCTTTGAACTATTTCCTCAGAATCTTTTTTTTTAAACCTAAATTAATTGCGAGGAAGACAAGTAGGAACAAAGTAACAGCCTAATACTATCACTACCAGTTGTGATGTTGAGTGTGTGAAAGAATTTCAACCTAAAATGGGGCTGCACAACCTGAAATGTGGACCCTCACGAACTCGCCCTCAGGTAAACAGAACTTAAGACCTGAGAGACTGATTTCCAACAAAGGCCTGATTTACAGACCAAAGCTTATCACCTGACCAATGAACATCTACCAAGCATCTCTCCCCATCTTCAAGTCAATGAATTTACTGCTTGGACTCTGGCTGGACTCCCCCGTCTTTGCACTCCTTGCCGTCAATACAGCCCACCCCCAAACCCTCAACGCGCTCGCCTGTCGCTCGCTACACTTTGCATTTCCCGAATTGAAACTCCTCTGCTGTTCCCAGATACCCTTCATTTCCGGTACTTTGAGCTTGCCTCAGTTTACCTCTTTATGTAGGTTGACAAAGGTTTAGGCATAGGTTCCATGACAGCATGGCGCCTGGGACTTTTCCCTTCTTTCCCCACCGGGCTCTTCTCTTATCAGTGATAGCTTCCTAATAAAGCTTGAAATATAATTAAATTCTAGGGTCAAAACTTTTTAGCGTTGGTAAGTCCATTAGATATATATAATTCAACCCTCTCATTTCACATGTGGGGAAATAAGTCCCCAAGAAGTTCAGTGACCCTCCAGAAGTTTTGGCTTGTTAGTGCCAGCGCCTGGCCTGGAACTCATAGCAGCAGCCTTCAAGCCCAGAACTCTTTCCCTCCTGACTTAGTGCCTCCCTGAGTCGTGGGCAGCTTTAGTTCTTCCCGACTCTGCCAGCGTACAAAGCCCTTATCATCTGCCTTTATTTCCTCAAATATTTTTTCTTCCCATGGTTCCCCTCCAGGCGCATTTCTTCTAGCAACCCGTAGAACAAAGATAAACATAAAAAGCCATGAATCCTCATCTGAATTGGCCTCCAGAATGTATATCTTTCTTTTCCCTATATATTTATATTCTCTACTTTCAATCAGTTCTCCAAGCCAGCTGGTTTGACTTGATAGAGCACTGAAATCGTTTTCTACCTTACGCTCTGTACTTTATTGGGCATGTGATTATTATTACTTTGAGTTTCCATTTATTCACGTGTAGAACAGGGTAATAATATTTGTATCTCCCAGAGTTCCTGAAGGAATCAAATGGTAGAACGATGGCACTTTGTAAACCGAAGGGCATTGAACAAGTACAAAATATCTATGTTTTCCCTACTTGGAATTTCACAGACATAATAAATGAACTCTGGAACCTTCCCTCAGTCATTCAATTTCTGGGTAATCTTGGGCAAACAGCATTTCCTCGCTCTGCGGCTTTCTCACCTGCTTAAAAAAAAAACCAACAAAAAACCTGTATTGCAGAATTAAGGGTATTGGACTTAATAAATATGAATCTCTTAGTACAGACCCAGGCACACAGTTCAATAAATGAGACTTGTATGATTATAATTATTATTTCCCTAAAGCCTCATTTATTTTCTGGTTTTCCCTACCCATGCCTTGATACCCACAGCATTTCCATGATATATTTGGACGGGTCGTTTTGTTTCTGTTCTAGAATTGTATCATATTGACTCATGAAGTTGTTACAGAACCGTCCTGTGAGATTATTTAGTGGCCATAAATGATGCTGCTTTATCCATTCTGTTGCAATAGAAGAGTGGAAATGTGGAGTACAGCATGTCTGATTGCTGAATGCAATTTTCACCTATTTTCCCACACTTTTAATAACATACTTAAGCAAAATGAGATGTATATGGAAAAGTTGAATATCTTGCTTACTCACTATGTATCTTGTTACTAAAAATCCCTATACAATAAAAGAAAGTAAAGGGAGTTTCTTCTGAAATACTTCATATTAAAGCTAATATTTTTGACAATAAACACATGACAAGGAAAATTGTAAAGGAAAAGAAACAGTATCACTCAACATTGATTTCTTTTTCCAAACTGAATATTTTAATTATCTCTGTACCCCTCTTCACATTTAAAAGAGAGTAGAGTCTTGCCTCTCTGACAAAAACAAAAAACAAAAAAACAAACCCCAAAAAACATACAAAATAAATCTAGAACATCACTAAATAGTCTAATTTCAAATTGATGCTAACATGTTTGTGGTATTATCATTTTCAGTTATTTCCACAACATACATGGAAAAGGGAGCCTTCTTTTATATGCAAAACTATTTTATAAAATAAATTTTTTTTCACATTGTCTATAGATCTCAAAAATCTGAGGAGATGAAACTTTTCATTGTACTGGATTTTCAGGCATTGAATCCCTTAAATGGACATATTCCACCTGAATATAACATTTGCATAGTATACTCATTTAAATTCTTCATAGTTACAAACATTTTCTCCAATCTAAAGAAGAATTAGACTAGGTGCAAATCCTGTAAGAAATCTGAAGGTAGCAAATGGCTCATCTGTTTTTAAACACTAAAGCTCACTCTTTCCCTCTTTAAACACTCCAGCTAAGGGCTAATTCCCCCTCATTCTCTTTAAATGATTGTAGATACTAAATGGCCACAATTATGTTGCTACATATGAATGTGGTGTTTGATGAATGTAACTCCAACAATCACAAAGCAACAGAAGTTAGGAGAAAAATGCAATAGACTATCATTTTTTAAATTGCCACACTGAAGCAAAATTACAACATACACATTCAGGAAGACCAAAAAAAAAAAAAAAAGAAAAAAAAAGGACTAGCAGATGAGATCTATCAGAGACAACAATTTATCACAAATGGCAATGATAACTTGGTATTCTACTTTCTATTATACAAAGTAATGATTGTGTTTAGTCCTTAGACTGTGTGGGGTGTGTGTATGTGTATGTCTTTAATATGTATAAAGATATTTTATGTAATTAATAAAAACATAACAGAGGACGTATGCTAGATAATGAAAATTAGACCTTAACTGGGAATCTGAATGTGAGCCTTCCAATTTGCTTTAAAAAATGAACTTGGGAAACACTTTTAATTTGTCCTTATTTTACTTGTCAATTAAGTCAGTGTCCTCTTACAAAGTATGCACTTTTGCCCCACCCAGGGGCCACCTCATAAATAGCCACTGTTCCCATGAGTAAGAGAATTCCTTCCCCAGGTGAACTGGGTACTAGAAACACAAGGGCAGAAGTTCTCCTTGTGGCTGACATTTGTCCACGAGGCTGTCATTTCCATCAGTGATTCTGCCATCTGCCCTGAGCAGTTGGGGCAAACCCACCAGCGTGCCAGGAGCTTCAGGGCGACCACCAGATGTTTCCTCACACAAGAAGGTCTACAAAGTCATCTGTGCACCCATCCAAACAACCGGAAGGAAGAGGAGACACACAGCCAAGATTGGATTGGTGAGAGGAAGAGGAGAGAGATGAGGCAATGAAGTGAAAAAGAGTACAGATCCGAGAGTTTTTGCTCCATGTTAACTCTATGAATTGGACAATTCATTTCACCCCTGTTTCCATATCTTTAAAACATGGATAGTTACATTTTCCTTGCTTATACATTAATGTACGGAGAGAAATGACAACTGTAAATGATACAGTAACTGAGAAAAGGTAAAATATTTACAAATTGCAGGAAAAGATTTTATTTTGTATTTTGTATGTATTTTGCAGGCCACATGTTATTTTTCTCTTTGTGTCTTTTACATGTATGCATGCATACACAAACTCAGACTTAATTTTACAATCAGTACAAAACTGTAAGGAAATAATAAATTTTAAAAATGTATTGATATAATTATCCCATTTTAGGAAATTATTTTTAAATAAATTAATGGTTTTAAAAATATATATTTTAGATTTCTTATACTAGTATTCTTATAAAAACAATGCTACCACGGCAACCACATTAGCAAACTGAAAAAAGGGAGAAACTTTCTTTTTAACTGTCTTGGGTAACAGTGTGAAGTCTGTAAAGATATCAAATTATTCGTCAGTGTAAATGAATACAATTTTCTCACTTGCCATTCTTCCAAATCCTCTCAGAACATGGACACTTCTATTATCTACAAATCTCACAAGAAGACATGGTATTCCCTTTTAAGTAGAATTTCAAATATTTTCCTTCATACATTCATTCAATTAAGCATTCATGCATTCTTTAAAGTTACTCATTGTACTCTTAACTTGTGACTCGGTCCTAAGTAGCAGAAGGACATTTCCCATGCCCCACAAGGGATGGCACCGTCACAAGGGGAAAAAAAAGTAAGTAGCATTGATTATGATAGGGTAAGGGTAGAGGTAAGCCAAGGTTTTGTGGGAAAACAGAAGTACTATCCCCAAATAGGTATATCTGTGATTATTTTCTGACAAACTTGTCATCCATATTAAGTCCCAGATATTGAGAATAATTCTAGCTAGAATCTGTATCTGTCATAAATGATGAGGTCTTTATGGGAACATGGTTTTCAAATTGTGGCTAGATTTTTTGTTTCAAATTGTGGCTAGAAGTCCCCTGGGATCTCGGAGACTTTCTCAGGGGTTAGCAAAGTCTTGTCTTTCTGGCTGTATATTTGTGTGAGGCTGGATTTTCTTCATATTCTTCAAACAAAACAACATATCTTAACAAGTATGATGCAAAGGCAAAATGAGACTCTCTGTGTCTTTTATAAAGCCAGACATTAAGTAGATGTGCAAAAATGTAAAATGACACGATTTTTTTTCAAAAATATGATTTTACATAAAGTATTTGTTAACATGAAGGAGTCTCTATTGTTTTTTAATTAGTTAATAAGTACATATTTTTAAAATGTCTGCTTCAATTTATACTATGGTAAATATCAGTATGTATAAGACACATTAATGAAAACTCTTAAGGTCCTCAGTAATTTTAAAAATATGAAATCGTTCCTGTCCTCAGGAGCTCATAATCTAATGTAAATTATTTAATCAAGTATGCGACGTTATATTTTTAATGCTTTTAAAAGTCACAATTCTGAGAAGTCAGCATTTCACAGAAGATCATTTTCAGTATTATTTGAAATATTACATTAGATGAAATAATTTGTTGATTTCTTGTTGTAGACATATGTCTGTACATGAAAGATTTCTAATGTTGTTGCATCTAATTTCTGATAGCAGGTTTTTAAAAAAAATTTTATTACATATATATTTTTTATTGGGGCAATATACATATGTATATATATATATATATATATATATATAAAACACAAAATTTTCCATTTTAACCATTTTAAGTGTACAGTTCTGCAACATTAAGTATAATCACAATGTTGGGCAAACATCACCACTATTTCTAAAACTTTAACAACAACCCAAACATAGGTTTTGTAACCATTATACAATAATTCCCTATCCTTCCCTCCCTCAACACCTGGTAACCTCTAATTTACTTTCTGTCTCTATGAATTTGCCTACATATTTCATATAAGGGGATTCATGTAATATTTGTCCTTTTGTGTCTGGATTATTTCACCGAGCATATTGCTTTAAGATCCATCCATGTTGTGGCATGTATCAGACTTTCATTCATTTCTAAGGCTGAGTAATATTCCATGGTATGCACATGCCACATTTTGTTTATTCATTGTCTGTTAATGGTCACTTAGGTTGTTTCCACTTTTTGGCTACTGTGAATAATCGTGCAATAAACACTGTTGTACAAGTAGCTGTTCTAGACCCTGTTTCTAATTCTTTTGGGTATATACTTAGTAGTGGAATTTCTATGTCATATGGTAATTTTATCTTCAGCTTTTTTGAGGAACTACCAAACTGTTTTCCACCACATCTGTAACAGTTTTTGTTTCCACTAGCAATATTCACGATTCTTTGTCTTTGTCTTTTGAAAATTTGATTATAAGGTTTCTTGGTGTGAGTCTCTTTTAGTTCATTTTACTTGAAGTTCTTTGAGCTTCGTGGATGTTTATATTCATTTTATATTGAATGTTTAACTTCCTGAATATATATATCTTTTGTCTTTCATCAAATTTGAGTAGCTTTCAGCCATTGCTTTTTCAAATACTCTCTCTGCCCTTTTCTCTCTTCTTCTGGGACTCCCACAGTGTATATGTGGGTTGGCTGTTTGGTGTCCCACATTTCCTTTAAGTTCTGTTCACATTTCTTCAATTGTTTTTCTTTCTGCCCCTCAGACTTGATAATTTCCATTGTCCTATTTTCAAGTTCTCTGATTCTTGCTTCTGGCTGCTCAATTCTGCCTTTGAATCCCTCCAGTAAAGTTTTCATTTCAGTTATTGTATTTTAGCTCCAGAATTTTTATTTTAGATTTTGTATCTCTTTATTGATATTTCCATTTCCTTTATATAACATTTTCTTGATTTCTTCTGCACCTTCCTTTAGTACTTCAAGCATCTTTAAGACAGTTATTTTATTTTATTTTATTTATTTTTTGGCCACGCCATGTGGCTTGTGGGATCTTAGTTTCCTGACCAGGGAACGCACTCGGGCCCCCGGCAGTGGAAGCGTGCCACTGGACTGCCGGGAATTCCCAAGACAGTTATTTTAAAGTCTTTGTCTAGTAGATCTGCCATCCAGTCTTTCAGGGACAGTTTCTGTTGATTTTTTTTTTTTTTCTTTAAATGGGCCACATTTTTTCATTTCTTTGCATGGTTTGGAATTTTTTGTTGAACACTGGACTTTTGAATCTAATAATGTGATTTCTCTGGAAATCACATTCTCCCCCTTCCCCAGGGTTTGCTGTTTTTTGGTTATTTTTCAAATTTGTTTTTGTTTGCTTGTTTGATTATTGCAGGTTGTCTCTGTGCCAGGATCAGCCTGAGGTGTAAACACTAGGTCTTCTCAGATCTTTCTGAGCCTGTGCCTTTCTCTGGGCATGTGTGATCACTTTCTGATTTTCCCAGTACATTCAGATGTTCTTGAATGTCCTAGTCTTTAATGTCTGGCTTCCAAAGAGGAAAAAGGAGAAACATGAAGGGGCAAAAAAATGGGTGGTGGCCATTTACATACCCTGGAAATCACTTCAGCAGGAAGGCGAGGGACTTAACAACAATGGGGGTGGGTGCTACAAAAATGGCCACCCATCTCTTTGTTGTTGCCTCAGTGAATAGAAGCAGCATTCACTGATCAGAGCACAGACCCAGCATATTTTGAAGACTGGATTCTTTTTGCCAACCCTGGCTCATGCAAAGTGTGTGCAAGCTTCTCCAGGATCATGTGTACAGATGCCTCTCAGGGGGCTGAAGGGTGGAGGACTGGTTACCTGCAACTGTTCAAAGAGTTGAAATTGACTGAAATTAACTGCAATTTTCCCTCCAAGACTTCCCCTGGAAATTTGCAAGCTTTCAATAGACTCCAGAGTTCCAAAATAGTTACATCAGACAGATTCTACCAGTGCAATTGGTGTCTAGGTGGGGAGACAGCTTCCTGGTGCTTCCAACTCTGCCATCTTCCCATAATCTTCCTGGTGTACATGTTTTTAATCCTTATATCTTCTTGATGAATTGACACTTTTATCAGTATATAATATCCTTCTTTGTCTCTTGTAACCTTTTCCCTAACAATCTATTTTGTCTGATATTGGTATAGCTACCCCAGCTCTCTTTCGGTTACTATTTGCATATAATATGTTTTTACAACCTTGCAGTTTTAATCTATTTGTGTCTTTGGATTTAAAATAACCCTCTTGTAGATAGCATATATTTGAATCATTTTTAAAAAAACCTATTCTACCAATCCTTGCCTTTTGGCTGGAGAGTTTAACCCATTTCTATTAAAGCAATTCCTGATAAGGAAGGAATAGTTCTGCCATGTTGCTATTTGTTTTCTGTATGTCATACAGTTTCTTTCTTTCTTTGTTTCTTTCTGGCTCTCATTTCTGGTATTAATACCTTCTTTTGTGTTTAGTTGATTTTTTTTTTTTTTTTTTTTAGTAAATCTTTTGATTCCTTTCTCTTTTCCTTTTGTGCATATTTTAAAAATATTTTATCTGTGCTTTCCATGGAATTACATTTATCAGCTCAAAGTTATAACAGTCCAGTTCACATCGATACCAGCTTAATCTCAATAGCACACAAAATCCATGCACCTATACAGCTGTCCTCCTGCTCTCCTCTATGTTGTTATTGTTACAAAGTATATCTTTATAAATTATGTGTAAAGTAACACAGATTTATGATTACTTCATGCATCTATCTTTAAATCTTGTACAAAATTTTAAAAAATCTTACTAATTTCGTAGTTTTCCTGGAAATGGAGTGTTTCATAACTTCTGTAATCTAATTTTTACAACGCTGCTCTTTAATTTGAGAGAAATCAGCCACTCAGGATTTCTCACTGTGGACTAAGTCTATAATGCTAATTGCCTTGTCATTTTTTATACAATCAGGTCTTAAAACTGAATTGGTCATGAAGTGTTCTCTTCTCAGTTTATTGTCTATTAAATATAATTTCACACCCACTTTCAATATCACCTTATTATACACAGACAAGTCAACTGAATTATCAAGCACCATGAAAATCTAAATATTATCAAATAATAATTTTCCATTTTAGAGAAAGGTATCTTTAACTTATTTTTTCAAGTTGTTAAATTGATAAAAGATTAAAATGAAAATTGCACTATTATGACACCACTGATAACTATATCACTGACTTTCTAAATGGAGAGTATTTTATGCCTTAGTTTCTCCAGATTCAAATCAGTACTTATAATAGATGCCTATTTAAAAGGGAAGATAGCACCATCTCTAGACTAAAATAATCTTTTCATTCTAAAATCTTCTGATATGTATATATATATTGCATTTTAATGAGGCTCAATTATTGTTGTTGTATTATGATTGACATTAAAACATATTTATAAACTGAAAAAACTTTAAGAGCTTGTCCGATATCACTTTTATTATATAAATCCTTTTCCTTTTGTTTTTTAACACTGAAGGCATATTGTAAAGGATTTTAAAGGCTAAGGCAATGTTTAAGTCAGGTAGACTCTCTCTCATGAGTTTTGTGACCATAAAGAGTTTCTCCTTCATCTGCTAGCTTCATCTTTCCCAAGTCCACAGTTTTCAAACTTTCAGTTATTCCTTTAAGTTTGTCAATAAATGTAGGTTCAGTCACCAAAAGGCTTCTACTAAAATAAAACTCCATGAATTTGGAGTTTTGTGGGTTGGGAGGTGTCTCTTCTGATATTCTTTTAGAATCGATTAGTCTTATTAGCTATTTGCCATTTGTAGAGGTACATAAAAGAACCCTGACTGAACAATAAAGGTGTGCAGTTAGCAGTTAATATCTTACCTTGGTGTCTGGCAGCATAATAGGCGCCTAATTATATTAGATTTCCCCTTTTTTATTCTTTGTAAAGTAAGCACACGCACATTCACATACTCAAAAAAGGAATAAAAGTGGTATTACAGGGCTTCCCTGGTGGCGCAGTGGTTGAGAGTCTGCCTGCCAGTGCAGGGGACACGGGTTCGAGCCCTGGTCTGGGAAGATCCCACGTGCCACGGAGCGGCTGGGCCCGTGAGCCACAATTACTGAGCCTGTGCGTCTGGAGCCTGTGCTCCGCAACAAGAGAGGCCGCGATGGTGAGAGGCCCGCGCACCGCGATGAAGAGTGGCCCCCGCTTGCCGCAACTAGAGAAAGTCCTTGTACAGAAACGAAGACCCAACACAGCCAAAAAATAATAATAAATTAACTGGTTAATTAAAAAAAAAAAAATGGTATTACAAAACCTTGGCACATTCTTCCCCCAAATCCTGAAGTTTTAATTTTTATATGCAAAAGTAGTGACAGATATTCAACCTTTAAAAAGTAATAATACTATTAATAATATTAATGAGTTGTGAAAGGAAACTTGTCTATTCCAATAAAGCAATGAGCTTGATCCAGTAGAGGATACATGTGGACACCTCTGGATATTGGTGCTCAGCCCACTACAGAAGCATAAGAGCAGGCATAAGTCTCGTGTCGGTGAACCTTGGTAGAAGCAGCTCAAACCGGCTCAGCTCTCTGGCCTGATTCCAACGCTCTCCTCAGAGACGGCAGCTGGCTTGATCGTTGACAAGGTGCAGAGCGCGGTGCGTGGCTTATCTCATCACTCTGCACTGGGTGTATCTCTCGGCATACATTTCAAACTTAATTTGCACTTCTAATGGATAATTTATTTCAACTCTCACTTTTTAATTCTGAGTATATGAATTAACCCAAATGTATCAGAACCAAATCTGAATAATTTCCAAGGAAAATAACTGTACTTCATATGAAATATATTAATACTGATAATATTTATAAGAAAATAATAATTACCAGAATAACTTAGTGGCTCATAAATCACCAGTAGAGATGTAGACGGTGATTGTATTAAGCTTCCTGTTCTTTACCTTTTTTGGTTATGATTGAAATTATTCAATTTGTTTGGAGTTCCGATCCTAATCCTCAAGTAAAACATATTTAAACATGAAGGATTTGTGTATTGATCTGTTAAGATGTGTCCTATGACTCCATTTTGGTTGCTTAACTTCTCTGAAATTCAATTTCCTCGTCTATAAAGTAGAAATATTTCATCTCATTTATAATGTAGACAAGTTTCCTTAATCTTTCCCTTTGCACTGAGAGCCATTTATGCCTAATTTGTAACATCCATATAATGGGACATTATGGAGGAGCTTTTAAAACGTGAAGCATAGCTTTATATCCTCTTCAGGAACATGACCAAGATATGTCAAGTGGAGGAAAGGAAGTGCTACACAGACTGTACAGCAGACTGACACGTCAGTGCTGACTGACATGGTAGCCACAGGTCACTAGTCACAGGTCTCTTGGCATGGGACATGTAGACAGTTCAAATTAAGATGTGCTCTAAGTGTAAAACATACCAGTTTTGAAGATAATGTATAAAAGTAGGAGGAAAGAAGGAAGAGAGGAAAGAAGGAAGGAAGGAGAGAAAAAAGGATGCAGAGAAAGAAGGACAGTAAAAAGAAGAAGAGAAAGAAAAAAAGACAGATAAACGTAATCTCCAATTCTAGTTTTATCTCCCCAGTTGCTTGACCTCCCACTCTGTCCCTGTGTAAGGCGGATACAAAGAGCTCAGGAAAATCACCAAGGGACAGTATGAAGCCAGTCCCACTGCACCTTGGTTTAAGTGATATATTTATATTACGTCCTGGTTCTGGAGGACAAGCCCCACCTCCTTCACCCTTAAACCACTGATTGAACTTCCTCTGCACACACCACAGTGTCCACCTGTCTGTGTCAAAGCCTTGGTGTCTCCCTATCTCTTTGGGGGAAAAAGTTCCATCCAGATACTGTAGCTCCATGTTGGCACCCCTGCTCTCACGGACCAGGTGTTTCTACACTTCCACCCACCCTGGGTCTGACACTGATTTCTCACTATCTCTTGTCCCATCTATGCCTATCATTTTATTGTCTGAATCGCAACATAATCTCTCAGCTTCTTCTTTCCAATGCCAAGTGCTAGTTTAAGGAAGAGATACAATACTGGTTTTACAAAAGCAAAAACTGAAACACAGAACTATTGGGACAAATCTTCTTTTTGTTTGTTTAGTTCCCTGCCCAGACATCGAACACAGGCCTGAACAGTGAAAGCTCTGAGTCCTAGCCTCTGGACTGACAGGGAATTCCCGGGACAAATCATTTTTAAAAAACTGAATAGAAATGAATATTTGCCTGGCTTTTTTTTTTTTTTTTTGGCCATGCCGTGCTGCATGCGGGACCTTAGTTCCCACGACCAGGGATCAAACCCATGCCCCCTGCATTGGAAGCCCGGGGTCTTAACCACTGGACCTCCAGGGAAGTCCCTTGCCTGGCTTTTTAAAAATGTAGTTTGTTTTTATTCTTTTATTTTAAAAATGTAATGCACATATTTAATTTGATTATTTAAATAATATTGTACTGTCTCCCCATCACGTTAAATCTTCTACAAGCTCATTGTAACAATTTGCTTTGTGGAAATTAGATTCCTTCTGTTTTTTGTTATCACAAATAACTCTGTAATATTTACTCTTGGGCATGTATCATTTCACGTCACTTATTACCATGATAACATCCTAGTAGTTTAACTACCGAGTTGAAATCGCTAAGCTTCAGGACATATAATTTTTTATTGGTACATCCAGACAAAAGTTACACCCATTTTTACATTTACTAGATGTGAAAAAGAATGCCTGTATCACTGCATCTATTCCAATCTTGAATAGTCTCATTAAATAATTAAATTTCATTTCTTAAAATGTTTGTTTATTTATTTAATTGTGTTAAGAACACTTAACATGAGATCTCTGCTCTGGAAAAAACTTTTAAGCGCCCAATACATCATTATCAACTATGAGCACGACGATGTACGGCACATCTCTAGAGCTTATTCACCTTCCAATACTGTAGCTTCAAGGCATTTAACTAGTTCAAATCATTCTAAACCCACCACTTTCGGTGGGACTTTTGTCCATTTTTAACTAAGATCTACATTATGACTGTGTACAATGTGGCAGATTATCAGGGCCACTTGCTGAATTATTAAAAGTTTCCTTTGTTTCAGAAGGAAATAGTGCCAATTGAGTAAATGATTGATTTCCCCCTTTTTTATTTAGCCACTTGTAGACTATATGAAGAATCCATAAAACCAATAAAACTTTGATCAATTACTTGGAATTTAGCAAATTTAACAATATACTTGAATAAAAGCCAAGGCCTTTTTACATTTTATCTAATTTTGAAGCTACCTTCTTTTAGCATCCATTCATAAAACTCTCTTCACTCCTATTAATGGATATTTTTCATTTAGAATGTTACGTTTGAAGGGGTGTAAACTTTTATAACTAACATGTGAAACCAATACAAAAACGATTTCCTGTGAAGTAAATAAGAATTGTTTAGATCAAGTTTACAACATTTAGACCAAATTTTTACAATGTAAAATGTTGATATTTATTTCTTGAATAGTCTATTAAAATATCTCATTATTTTATACTAAATCCCTTTCCAAATACTTTGTTCCAGTTTGAAATCATCTTACATTTATTTAGACGAGTATCAAATTTCAATAATTCACATAAGCTTTCATAACTCTTTCATAAACTATATGTAAATATGAATTTATGAGTATTTTCTTATTTGTAAACCAAGTGTGTTGTAGTCACAGAGAACTGAATATATACATTTAAACCATTTCCTCCAATAAATTTCATTTATTATATACAAAATAATTAGAATTTATCAAAAACTTTTTTTTCAAAATGTTTTTATCATGTCATCAGAGTGATTTCTACAAATTGATATTCATTTACTATAGCCAAAATAATTAGAATTCATCAAAACTGCTTTTAAAACACTCTCAACATGTCATTACCAATATCTAAATATGTACCATTTTTATTAAAAATAAAACTAAAAAATAAAGAGGAACCAAAAGCAAAAAAATAAATTTTCATGTTATAAAGGTCTACTCTTTAATGGGTTTAGTCAGCTTAGACAACTAATTCTATTATCACAGCTAAAATAGCTAGTTAAGTCCATGAAAAAAATGATTAAGAAGTAAGTCAGACAAAGAGTTGGCGTTAACCATTGTTTAACTGCTTTTCAGTCCAAACAGATGAACCCCTGTAGAAATATACAATGACTCAGTTTTCTTATTGTTGACATGAACACAAGGGACTCATTAAATTCACCATGAGCCTGTCAAGCCTGAACTACACAATTACTCAGACACTGCCTCCATTGTCCTTCCAAGGATTCTCTCGATTTGGAAGACACCTGACTTTTTGAGATGACAGGATCATATGCCATCAATTATTCTTACATCTAGAAAAGATTTTACCAAAAGAACTGTACTTGCTAAGTGAATGAAATGATTAAGAAAATTAAATAAATAATGAAATGTTAAACCCATTTCAAAAATACTAAAAAAAAATGGGTAACTAAAATGTAAAGTGGTAAAGTATTAAAAGAAAATGATCAAGAAGAACATATCTACATTTAGTATTATTAAGTATGGTACACTATTGCAAAAAAAAAAAAGATAATTTTTTAAGAGCATTTCTTATATACATTGTGGGTACATTGTACATTAGCAAATAAAATATAATAAACTCATGTTGGAATACTCTGGAAAATATAAATACTTTGGAAACAAAAAAATTCAAACTCCACTTTAAAGATAATATATGCAGTGGGATATCACACTCTTAATAACTTAAGAGTGATTTTAGGTAATGGTAAAATATTTAAATGAAAATTGAACAATTTAATCAGTCATGTCCATATTTTGTTCTATAAGAAGCCAAACTAGTGGAGTTTGAGACATTTCATTCAGAGGTTTGGTGCTGTACAGACAATATTAATAGAAATATCACTTACTATAAAAGAAAGATGTATTTTCATTCTTTTTTTTACAATTGTTATTGGAGTATAGTTGCTTTACAATGTTGTGTTAGCTTCTACTGTACAGCAAAGTGAATCAGCTATACGTATACATATATCCCCTCTTTTTTGGATTTCCTTCCCATTTAGGTCACCACAGAGCACTGAGTAGAGTTCCCTTTGCTTTACAGTAGCTTCTCATTAGTTACCTATTTTTGTATTTTTGTTGTGAAAGAAAATAATTTTGATTTGAATGAGTAAATAATCAGCTTCATTTCAATCACAAATACATTTGCTACTTTTTTATATTTAAAGAAGCAGCTTTGCTTAAGATTAGTAGGCAAACTGTAAAGTCTCCCTAAATGCTTAATAAGATTCAGAGAAAATTTTATCTTATTCATTAATTTTTTTAATAAAAAAATTCTGCTTCAATGATAAAAGAGAATATTTAAATTGGTGACCTCTCTTTTAGTGCCATTATATAATAGACAATTAAATATTTCTTCCTTTTGCATTTTGCTATTCTTTCAACAATGCTCCACTTTGAGATCTTGTTAAGAAAAAAAATTTCAATACTGTACATACCCACACTTATGAATATTTATATTTGATTTCATAAATGAGATATACTGTGAGGAGCACAGACATCATTTGAGAAAGTTTTGCAGTGCTTACAAACATTTAACTGATGGGTAAAATGCAATCTTCTCCAAAGCAGATGGTACTCCTACTTCTTATTTCTAAGCCTTCATAGTGGGGTGCATTTTTCCCATTCTTTATGTCACCACTCAATACACCCACAGTCAACTTGAAAACAAAATCTAATCTGAAATTCAATCTTTATAAATGTGGGATTTATTCTGCAGCCTTAATTTTCTGCAATTTGCAAATGTTGTTATTTAAATGTATGAGTAGTTATTTATTTTTTAATAAAAATGTTATAATAGAAATAATCCCATTGGTTAATGAAAATTTCAACTGTGTGTCTATAAACATTTGGTCTCAGATATTCCCAGTCCTCACATACTTAAGAGCTAAAGTACAATGATATATAATAATGGCATATATATATTATGCTTATAATATAAAATTAAATTCAAAACTATAAATAGAATATAAATATCTGACTATATAACATGATTTAAAATAAAGGAGGAATACTTTATAGGTACTTTAAAATTAAATTCAAAACTATAAATAGAATATAAATATCTAACTATATAACATGATTTAAAATAAAAGAGGAATACTTTATAGGTACTTTATAAATTAAATTTTAAATGCCTATGTAGAAACATTTTCTTATTGCTCTTTATATTAAACCCACAACTTCTAACTCTTAACTACAGAAAAAGTTACTAAAATTTATATTTTATTTATTTAAAGTTTATTAAACAACTTTGAATTTTAAAATGGTAGTTCTTTTATAATATTTTATTTTTTGAATGGACATTTTGATTATTCTCAACTTTTCATTATTATATGATATATTTTATTGTAGTACTTGGACTGAACATTTTTGTGTTTGCAGAGAAATCACATTTCTTGTAATGAATGGTCTAAATGTACAGATTCTCTCAGGACAAGCACTGTTTTCACACCAAGACTATACTATTAACTATACTAGAAATGAGAGTTATTAATGGCTATCATCACCTAGATATTAGAGGGCATGTGTGTGAGGTTTCTATTAGCAGCTATTCCTTCTTGTACATCCTTTACTTAGTAAATGGCTAAATCTACCACCTCCCCAAATACTAGCTCAAAAGTCACTTTCTCAATTAGGCCTATCCTAACAACCCATTTAAATGACAAGTCTCTCTTAGAATCCTCACTCCCTTTACTTTGCATTATTTTTTTCTATAGCCTTTATCACTTTCTCACATACAACATACTTATTATAAGAAACTAAAATTTCCCTTGATATTTACAGTAGCTGCACTCGTGGAACTCTCAGTATATTACACACCTGCAAAAAGTGATGGGCTACACCTAAATCTATGCTCCACACTCACATAATTAGAAACAGATTTTTCACCAATTTGAATTCCAGAGAAACATTTGAAAGTCTTGGCAGGAGACATTTTCAGTGAGGGGACTTCCCTGAACATTTTAGAACTTCTTGTTTCACTGATTTCCACCCAGCAGATGCTAGTAACATTCATCCATCCCCATGACAACTAACAGCCATCCCCTAAATTGTCCATTCCCTCTTAGGTGTGGTACTGCTCCTATTGTGTGTCACTACTTGGACGGGAAAGACACTTTTCCCTCTACAATAGGAACAATTTCTAATAACATTGCTGATGATTTTTAAGTTTTGTGATAGAAAGTGGAATGTGTTTTCAAATGATAGGCACTATTTAACTTGTAAAGCAAGGTCCTGTGCTGAGAGGGAGGGAGAAATTGGGAGAAATTTGAAGAGTTGAGAAGATATGACAAAACCACTCCACTGTGTGGAAGAAGCAAGAATATGAAAGGAGGATGAAAATAAATACATATATGCATGTCATATATGTATAATGTCACATATATGATATAGCTATATGTAATATAGATATATGATATATATGATTTATTTTTATGCCCTTTGCGATTATATGGGGCTTTTTTGTAAAATGGTTCAGCAGATCTAGTGTAGAAAATGCAGATATTGGGTCTATTCAACTCTGAACTTATTCCAGGTTGCTACAACTAGTGAGAAAGAAAAGCTGAGGTTATTCACAAGAATAAGGTCAAGGAAGAGACCCTAGAGTCTGTGCTGGAAAAGAAGCAACAGTGGAAAAAGGGGTTAGAGGAAGAAGGAAGAGGAAATCAGGGTTTTGAGGTCTCAGTGATGAAAAGCGGGAGCTAAGGCAATAATGGCACATAACACTTAGAAGAACCAGACCATGTAGTCATAGAGGATAACTAATTTTATGACTTCAGAAAATTAAACAATCTTTGTAGGCAAAATCTTTCTCCAAATCTTAAAGCTACTTTACTCCTTATTTACTGTTCTATATTTCTTTTTTTTTTTTTTTTTTTTTTTTTTTGAGCCTCGTGGATTTTTGATTCTGTTTACTTATCTTGGAATGAAGAGTTGTCTGGCACATTCAGTGTTTCTAGAAAAAAAATGTTATGCTTACCTTGTGTTTACTCACTGTCCGTTGGGTATACTTCTCAGATAGCATCGGAAAAGAATCTCTGGCCTGAAGCCTGCTGCTTGAATTTTCACATTCAAGCAGCAATTTGGTGGAGTTTCTCTTGGCTCAAGCCAATGGGGTAAGGAAGACCATTTTAGCATAAGACACTTGATAGCATTTGTTTCTGTTCTAAACAGAAAGCTCACACATCACCCTGTTTAGTAGAGAAGATAAAAAACAAGCAAACCTGGGCTTCTCAGTTTGTATACATTAGATTGATGATAGAATTTCTAGACCCATTACCTGGGCTAGGAAATATTTATGTGGTATAATTCTACTTGATTGAGGTACAATGGTCTCAAAAAACTATGACATCTTTTTCTGTCACTATGCTAAAAGAATTCAGAAAAAAACCTTTAATCCCCAGTAGGTACAACTAGCAGCACTCCTAATGATCTTGCCCCCAAAATTTAACATATTGGGGCAACACCTCACAGGATACAATTTGGTCAATCTTAGTGTCTCTGTTTTCATTCTCCCCTTTAAAATCTTACATTATGCATAATAAGAGATACTTGAGACAGAATAGCAACAGGAAAGCAGGTAGACTATGATCCCCTGAAAATCTTATATCTGTGCAGTAGGTGGGCAGCTTCCAAATTTTCTGTTGGCACAAATTCTGGTCTCTTCCCAGTGGGAAGCTATGGCACAGAACCAAATCATATTCATACCATCTGCTCCAATTGGCAAAGCTCATGTCAGCTGCCAATTGTGCTTCTCAATTCAGCCCCGTAGGTCTTGTACTTTTCCTCTCAGATTATTGTAATGTGTTGTAGTTTTCAGTGTTCTTGTGAGATTTGGTGTTTCTGAGTCATCGTAGATGTTTTAAAGAAAAGCTGGTGGAAGCTTAGTACATTTTAAATTAAAATTTACAGGTATAAATATATCACTGAAAGATACTACGTTTCTTCTTAGGTTGCTATTATTGTTTTACATGTGAACGTTACCAATTTTTATGAAAAGATATCTTTTTTCCTCTAATTTAGTTTCCTTCTAAAGCTTTCAAATTTAGAAAAGTCTTTCCACCACAAGAACCAATAAATGTTTATCACTCCTTTGCCTTACTTTTGTTCATCTGGGTGTTTTTGTTTATTTGTTTACTATAATATTTAAGATCACGGATTCAAATAATGTTGGCTAAAATTGTATTCCCTGATTTATTGGCTGTGTAACCTTGGGTATGTTACTTAAATTTTCTAAGTCCTTCTACTATGGATTATAAAGTCTAATAGTTCCTGAGCTTTACTAACTCCTAGAGTTACATTTCAATTTTCAAATTACTTGACCTATCTGAAACATTTGATAGAATAGAAGATCCTTTCTATTGGAATTTGTTTTTGTCTCCACTATAACATACCATCCTGAACGTTTGTCCTGCAGATGCTTTCTTATAGTCTTTTTTTTCTACCCATACTTTAAATATTACTGTTCCCCAAGATTCTCTGTTGTTTTTTTCCTTCCTCTGTTTGTTCTTCCTGAGTTCTTAATTGCTTTTATGGATTGAATTTATCAATACAAAGATTCTCAAATCCAAATCTCGACTTGCATTTCTCATTAGTGTCACAACCTGGGTATGTCCCAAACTGAATTTACCTAACCCCAAAAAGCCTGCTCTTCGTATGACTGTATCTGAGGAGTCACCATCAGGCAGTAACCTAAGAATCCTCTTTGACTCCTTTCTTCCCCATTTATTATAAATGAAGTCATTAACTCCTCCTACCTTGATCTCGAAAACCTTATTTGATCCTTTCTTACTTTCCAGCTGGACTATTGTAATAGCAAGCTCTCAGGTCTCCAAGCCTCCAGATGGAAGGAACCACACCATTCCTTCTCCACAAGGTCAAGATTCTGAGAACATAGTTTAGTTATATTACTGCATTGATTAAACCCTGTCAAAATGTCTCCTCCTCAAGTAGGAATAGCTTTAGGGTGGTTTTCTACAATCTACCTAAGAAAGATAGAAAATAGTTATATGATTGAGAGAATACTGTTGTTGTGGATAGAAAGTATTGTTTTCAGTCTGTTTGAGGGGGTTCATATGATGTTGAACAATTACTAAAGAAAAATAATGATAAAATGAAATAAAAACCCTAAAAAATCTGACATTATAAAGTAGATGAGAAAAGTACACATGTATTAATTAAGATTATAAGGACAAATTTATTCCAATAATAAGCATAAAAATAAAAAGTTATATGGATAGGTTGCAGAGTAGTATTATGTTTATAAAATATAATCCAATATATACTATTTTGAGGTCAATACAAACAGAAGAAGCTCTGAAAAGTAATTTTAAATACAAAAAGTAATTCTTGACACAAAATAATCAATGAAAAAGAATCACTTCATATATTGGAGAACAATCTACAATGAAGTTATGAGGGACTATTTTGAAATAAGAAGATTTGTCAACCCCCAGAAGAATGTGTAATTTTTAGATTACAGCATTAGTAAATACTTATATCTGTCTAGAAATATATATGCTGAAAATGAACAGAAATATTGTGATAGGGTGGAATAATGGCCCTGCAAATATATAATATCATGACCTAATCCCTGGAATCTATGAGTGTGTTATGCTACATGGTGAAAGGGAATTAAGGTTGCAGATGGTTAAAGTTGGTAGTCAGCTGACCTTAAGATTGGCAGATTATACTGGGTTACCCAAGTGAGCCCAATATAATCACCTTGGTCCTGAAATGTGGAAGAGGAAGGCAAGAGCATTGGTCAGAGAGATGTGGTAATGGAAAGGGCAGGAGTGATGGGCTGAGAGAAGGATTCGACTCTATTATTTGCTTTGAAGTGGAGAGAGCCATGAGCCAAGGAATGTGGGTGGCTTCTTTCTAGAAGAGAAATGAGTTCAGCCACGGAGGAAATGGAGACCTCATTGCTAACAACTGGAATGAACAAGGAAATAGATTCTAACCAAGAGTCCCCAGAAAGAAACAGAGCCCTGCTGACATCTTGATTTTAACCCAAGTGGGACCCATGTCGAACTGACGACTTAGAGATATGGTACTCGCCTACTCTGAGTTCACCTCTATGTTAGCACGTATTACAGTATATTAAACTGCCTATTTACTTATGTTGCCCGAGTCTGGTAAATCTGAAAGATTAGGCATGTAGCATACTTATGTTTATATCACCGTACATAGCACAATAGCTACCACATGGTAGGGCTCACCAAATATTCACTGACAAATAATACGAATGAATAATTGAACAAATAATTGAATAAGTGAATTCATACATATATATAGAACACCATAAAATTAATATTTTCCCTCTTCTTTGTTTTATAAATTTACATTAACAGGTTTAATACTTTCCTTATGACTTTTAAAAATTGGGTATTTATTTGTAAATTGCCTTTTCTTCCAAATAGGTTTATTGGTTAAAGAAAAATGGTTATAAAGAAATATAGAGGAAAAGGTGACCTGTTATCATCATTGGTACTCTATAATGAATTATTTGCCCAACAAATTTCAACTGGAGACTTGAAATGTTATGATCACTGAAACTATTTGGTGAATATTAGCAAATTGGTAATCATGTATGAGTAGCACTTCCTGCCAGAATTTGATTTGTCCCAATAGGTGAATCAGTGATTCCTGTCAAAGATAAAAAAATGCAGCCTAGGTATAGGCTATATTTTAGGAATATAATGGATATTTTATTTTTTTAATTTTAAAGATAATTCCCTGCTATACATACCTAGGATGTACGTATATATCCATTACTATGAAGAAAGGTGAATGATAAATTGGAATACAAATTGGCCATAATTTCTTGAGACTTGGCCCCTATAAATCATCACCTATATTCTTGTTTAGTGTGATTACACCTCTTTATTATTTCCCCAGTAAAATAACTACGAAACTTGAAAAAAAAATCAACATTCATGTGATCAATTTCAAATGTGAATATTTTAATAATGCAAGTTCAAGTCTCTATTTTAAAGAAAAAAGAAGTACTGCTAATTTTTCAAAGTCATCCAGCTCTTCCTCATCTATGTCCTCAATTGGCATCAGTTTTTTTCCCACCAATGGAGACAGCGCATCCTAGATGCAATCTCCATGATTTCACCCAGTTAAAATGCTTCCTAATTCAGCTTTAAAAAGAGAAGAGCTAGCTCACTCTATTTGAATAAGCCCTGGTTTATTACAGGCAACAGAATGATCAAATAAAAGCCCAGCTGAATCTCAGTTATAGAAGAGATCTATTCATTTATTCTGTGCACTTAAGTGAAAGCTGTGTCAGCGTATGATAGTAGTTTAATAATACTAATCTTGATAACCCATTATATTTTTATAACAATTATCTCTCTTTCTTTCTGTTAAACATACAAGTAGACTTGTTAATCCATGCCAGATTAAAAAACAAACAATTTTCTTTTCAAGGAGATTAATAAATTTGCCCTTGCTGGTTTTGTAATTAAAAGAGAAAATAGCATGCAACACAAATCAGATAAAAGCAAACACTGCTCTAATTCGATTATATGTAAACACGATTCATCCCTCAATTTCATCTAAGGATGCTGACCAGAAATTTTACTTCTGAGACGGAGATAGAGGATAAGAAGGATTAGACTTTCTCCCTATTGTACTTTATTTCTATGAACAAAACAAACTCAGTAATGCTCTGCACAATATATAAAAATCAATGAGTACTCTTTCTTTTTAAATCTATTATTCACCTTTGTATCAAATGGTAGTCCAAGTATTCCTCATTTATCATAATTAATCAGTTCCTGAAAATGGACTAGATAATGAATTTTTAGATAGTGGGCATCTATATACAATTCATTTAAATAGGAAAAACAGTAATACATTTCCAATCTATACAAAACCCCAAATTTCTTCACATATCTTAAAAACATTGTGAAATACCTATGTAAAAACCCACAGAGGAGTTGTAGAGCACAAATTACCTAATTACTTATCCATGAATGGACTTTGGTGGTTATTAATTTTTGCATAGCATGATACTGTACACAGCATCAACACAAATCCCTTTTTTTCTAAACTGCAACAAATAAATACCATATCTACAACGACTATGTCAATTAAGATACAAACTCTATCAGTTTTGAGTGTAAGTGGTATGATATTAAAATTACATAAGGACGACAGTCATAAACTGTGATGGATAGTCATTCAAGTCTAATGTTATTAAGAATCAAAATATCATGATAATAACAGAAAAGGAATTCAAATAACACTGAGCAAAACTGCTGCTTATTAATGGAGGTTTTGTTTAAATGAGGTTTGGTAATGAGAGGACAGAGATGAAGGAAGCAGTATGTGTATGGGTGGCAGGTTGAAGTATTGATACATGCCAGTGAAGAAGGCAGGGCAACAGTGTAGGCTAGAGGTTCATCAATTACCGAATCCAAGAAACCCATGTACTCAAGACTATGATAACTCCAGGAATCCTAATAGCATAAGACCAACTTGTTATCACAGTGTATTTTTTTAATGTGATACATCTGCTCATATTATGATTACGCTCACAAAACAAGATCTTTTCTTTTTTTGCATAACCTAAAATTTCAACTAAATTTTTGGCCTCTGGTATTCATAGCTACTCATCTTCCTCTTCCTCTGATCAGTGATGAGTAACAAAATGAATACACTAGGAGTAAGTTCTTTATTATTTGATGCTGACACTTTTGCAACATTTTCACTGTTCACTAAATCCTTGCCTTTCCGGAAGATATAAGATATATTTAATTCTTTGAGAGTGAGGTGGTCAGACAGTACCCGAACACCTTGAAAACCAGCAAGAAAATGGTAAAAACACTTTCTCCCATTCTCTGTTCTTTGTTGTGAAACTTTTCTTTCATGCCTGAATGTCTCCTTCATGCCAAAATTCTTTTGTGAATCCCTCACTGAATCCATATTATCTCAATCAGCACCCTGAATCAGATACTGCTTAGAATATGCTGGGAAGGTTGTAAAGACAATTTGGTCCCAAACATTTCAATAATCATGTATTAGGAGGCAAAAATCTCACTTCCTTATCACCTCCATAAATCAGTCACTCCTCCCTAAATCAATAAATTCTTGAGGAGTTGCCTATTATCAAAGAGTGCTGCCTGTAAGATTTTTCCTTCTTGCGTTATAAATTTCTCCAGTGTTAAATAACCTCTTTTCTCACTTACGCTTTATGATTTGAATACTGAATAACAGGCAGTACACTCTCAACGTTATTTTAAGGGCCCTGGAGTTTTGGGAGTGATACACCAACAAAGATTTTACTTCCATCTTTACAATTTCTACTCCAGAATAGGGTGAGCCTATCTTTGGGCCTTGAAGGAGCCAGTACTTTTAGTCATCTTCTGATATGATCAGAAAAGTCATTTATTTCCAAAGAGCCCTGTCTTATCAAATGAGAATATTTGCTTTGCAATGTAGCTAACATGTTACCAGGAAACCATGGTGTAGCCTTATATTCTACATAAGCTGTTTCATCTGCGACCTTCAAATTACAGTCATGAACTACTCTAAAATCTCCCAAACTATCAGAAAGTTGCTTTGAAACTCAGTCCTTCAATAATCTCTTTGTTTTATCTTTTTTTTTTTCACTTCTTCAAAGACTCTACAACACTTTCTGCTATATCAAGATTCTAAATGGCAAACACCCTGCCTATGGCTTTTTAATCTTCTGCAACAATGTTTATCTAGTATTTCAAAAATATTACACAGTCCTCAAGTATCCTAGTGAGAACATCCAGAAGGAACAAAACTCGCATAAACCGTATGCATGGCCCAGCTTATGATTTTTAGGCATATTCTTCTCTCAATAAGCTTCCATAGCAAATTTTCTTCTATTGAATGAGTTTTTCTAGGCTTCTCTGGCTCATCTACTTTCTTCCCAGGATTTTACACTTTACATAAGATTTTCTTTTTTTTTTTTTTTAACTTAAAAATGAGGAGCCTGCGACTTCCCTGGTGGTCCAGTGGGTAAGACTCTGCGCTCCCAACGCAGGGAACCCAGGTTCAATCCCTGGTCAGGAAACTAGATCCCGTATGCATGCTGCGAATAAGAGTCCGCATGCCACAACTAAAGATCCCGCATGCTGCAACGAAGATTCTGCGTGCTGCAACTAAGACCTGGCAGAGCGAAAATAATAAATAAATAAACAAATAAATAAATAAACGAATGAATAAATATTAAAAAAAGAGGAAGCTATAAAAATGATAATGTACAACCACAGATAGAAGATGCAGTCCCATCAGAAGTACAGCTGAGACATGACGGTAGCTCACCATGCAGCCTCTCATTTAGACTCACACAACTTAAATGTTTGCCCTTGCAAGAACGTCTGCTATTTGTTATAGCAGACATCAAGTTTTGGGAAAATTTCACACGTTGTTATGGCAACTGGAAGAGTTAAGATAGTAAGGGATTCCTATGTATTTTATTTCAGAGGTTTCTAAGTGAATTCTGAAACAAAGGTGAAAGGCATTTTGGATGAAGTTAATTTGATCTTCCCCAAATTCAAACAACTATTTGCAGCCCATATCCATATCAGAAGGAAAAATAAAACCTAAATGGTCCATTTTCAGTTCAGCCACTGAGAAGCTTGTCAGCAACTGGCTGGTGAGTAACTAGATGACCTGGATGATTTCTTCCAATCCTAAGAATTTTCAATACACTGACCTTTGATAATCCATATAATCTGATATCTTTCAAATATAAGGATGGATTAGACTATAAAAAGCTCTGACATTTCTCCATTTACTTCTTTAGTAGCCAAGACAGCATAAAAAAGCATGCTGTCATATATTAACCCCAATGTCTTACCCTCCCCAAATTAGGAAAATAATATAGAAATAAAATTTAGGTTTATTCAATAAAAATTTTGCCCACATCTGCCATTCATGTTCTTGCAAATAGAATACATATTATTTAAGATGCCTTATTTATGGTAACTGCTCATTTTTCCATAATTATATTTGCTTATTTAATTTGTAACATACTTATATCTTCTTTTTTGCATAGACTATAAACTCTTAGAAATGATGAATTATATAAAATTCTCATTTCTATCTTTTAAGGCGCCTATTCCATTACTGAACAGGGAGTCAACCTTAACAGTCCTTGGTTTCTTTGTTTGAAAAAAAACATGTTATTTTGGACTGCATGATCTCTAATTCTCCATAAATCTAAAATTCAATGATTCCGTCAATTATTTTAATCGATTTTATTACTTTGTATGATTTTGAAAAGTTTTGTAAGATAGAAGTTTTGAATCATGTATTACAGAAAATAATAAAATAAATTTATACTAAGGCTGATCATTTGCCTTATTTCTCAATGACAAAGGTAAACTACTGTTTTATATTCTTTTAACATTTGTTAGAGATGGTCTACATAAATCTGTTAAAGTGATTCACTCTTAGTAATTAAAATATGCCATAGCATTTTGTCTTCTATCCAGAGAAAGGGTAATTATTTAAAGGTATAAGGTATTTTTAAATGTTTTTAGTACTTTATAAACAACATGCTATAATGCTGATCATTTAATAACTGATGACAAAGAATATCATTGAAAAATCTTCATAATTCAGCTCATATTATTTCTATGCAAACCAATTCTCTGTAGGAAATAATGCCAAACAATAACACTATAAAATATTGTGGGATTCTTTTCAAGCAAGCCTATTCAGGAATGCTATTTTACGTTTTTTTTTTTTTTTTCCTTGCAATTGAATATAGCAGAAATTGATTGAATTTTTCTCAGTGTCTGTAGTGCAGCAGCTCAGCAGTAATTTGCCAAAGGTCTGCAGTGGCTCTTAAGAAGGCATTTTATTTAACAACAAATGTGTAAACTTGGTGTTACTGTATGCATTTCCTGTGGCTTTAAACCATGCCAATAGAGAAAATTGGAAGAGAGGGAAGTTATTAAGAAATATAAAACTATATGATGTTCTTGTGAGTTAATTATTATGATCTTTTAACCAGTGAGGCTTTTTCATCCTCAGACTATCCAAATAATTGGTCTTAATCTCTATGATACACTTTTCATACATGTTATTATGCATTATGCCATTCTGCATGATTTAAGGGAAAGAAAGAATATATGAATTGAATTCTGTCTCCCCTCCCAAATTCATATGTTGAAGTATTAACCCTCAATACCTCAGAATGTGAACTTTTTTAGACATAGGGTCTTTAAAGAGGTAATTAAGTTAAAATGAAGTCATTAGGATGGTTTCTAATCCAATATGATTGGTATCCTTATAAGAAAAGGAAATTTGGACACATACAGGTCTAGATGGAAGAAGATGTAAAGACATAGGGAGAATACAGCCATCTGCAAGCCAAGGAGAGGGCCTGGAACAAGTCCTTCCCTTCAGCCCTCAGAAGGAATCAGCCCTGCTGATAACTTTGATCTTGGACTTCTAGCCTCCAGCATTATGAGAAAATCAATTTCTGCTGTTTGAGCCACTCAGTTTGTCGTACTGTGTTACAGCAGCCCTAGCAAATTAATAGAGAAAATAAAGCAATATTTGTATGATTAAAAAGGTTTTTAGAAACATCCAATAATGGATGAATGACAGAAATCCAGGTGGGATAACCTATCTCTAAAACATAACTGGATATAAAGTGTTGCAAGAAGGATCTCTGTGGTCAAAGTTGAACACCATTCATACAGAGAAACTGTAAGTGAGCAAACAATCAAATAGAACACAAAAAGAATGACATGGCTAAAACAGGGGAGCAAAAATAAAGATAGGACGTAAGTGATTACATTTAGTAAGCAAGAGGAGATTATGAAATTGAACTTAAAATAAATAGAAGCTTTACAAGTTCAAATGGGAATATGATCGTACGTGGTTGTAAACATAGCAGGAATGAGGTTGTGGGCATGGCAGTGCAGTGGGCATTACTCCTGTGGGGAGTAATGAGCTGGAAAGTTTAGAGAAGAGAAATGTTGCAAAAGTTGGTAGAAGGTAGAAAAGTCGGGAGATTTGAAAAGTTCCAAATCATTTATACTTAATTTTGAAAGCAACGGGAAGAACTCAACAATTTGGACCAAACGTTGACCTTTCTAGACCTGATTCTAAGGAAGATAATTCCACTGGCACTTTAGACAGAGCTGGTGTGAAGGGAGTACAGATTGAAAATAAGTCCCAGGATTCCTGTCTTTGCAAATACTGAACTATGAAAACTTGCCAGTGGGAGAATTTTTCATTTCACTTATTTCACTTGCCTTTTTTTCTTAAAATTTGTTGAATGTCAAACATAACGAATACGCCTTAATTTTTTCATGTGTTCATTAATGTCTTGGACCTCTAGCTAAGGGAGTACATTACATCACTGCTGTGTTCCATTTCATTTAGCCTTGTATGGCGTTTGGATTCTTTGGATGGAAACTGGTGAACATAAAGAGATTGAGTAAGACAGGATGATGGTCTGGATTAGAGTAGTGGTTTTTAGTGCACATGCGAATCTCCCGGAAAGTTTGTCAAGAAGAAATAATAGAAAAAAGAAAGAAAGAAGAAGCAGATTGGTGGACCAGGCTCCCAGAGTTTCTGATTTAGTTGGTTTAGGATAGGGATCTTGAGAACTTGCAGGTAATGCAGATGCTGGTAGTTCCAGACAACTGAGTTGGAGAATACTGAGTTGGAGAAACAGAACTAAGAATGGAAAGCAAAGTGGGTGGGAAGGAGCACTTTCTAAGTAATCAGATTGCTTCAGTTTTGTTCGTTTGTTTGTATAATGGAGTGTACTGTGGGGTTTAATGGAATCTTCACTATTGGTTCAGGAATATCGTCATTTTCTTCCTACTTTTCTTGTTAGGGACTCTATATCCTTTCATCTTTCTATCTTCCCTTTATTTTCTCCTTCCTCTTCCTCATGGAAGCTCTTCCATGCTTCTTTCATTTTACCTTTTTTTTCTAGATTTGTAATATTCAAAAGCAAGTGTCTCAAAAAATAATGTCTGTAAAATAAGAAATTCTATGTAAACGCACTTTTCTTACCCTGTGTTTTGGAAAAGAAATGTACTAGGTGTTATTTGTATCTAATTTGAAATTATTAATAATTGTATTAGTAAGCATGGATCAACTTCTTTTTTGATGATTACTTTTATTAGCTTAAAAGATGCATACATCTAGATGTGTTTTTAAGAAATTGGTATGTAATTAGAAACACTTTATTTCAATCAAGGAAAATTATGCCATCATGTATCAGAATAACAATGCAGATTAAATAACATATTTAACAGTGATTACTATGTACTACTGTGCCTTGTTGATACCTAGTTTGTACTTTTATGAACATATAAGAACATTAGCAGATAGTCCAGTGGTCTACTAATGTGCACGGTATTTGATTCATGTGATTTTTTTTTTTTAAGGAAAGCATTGCAATATTCAGTAGGGGTTTAAAGTAGTATAAATAGCTCTGTACTTCTGGTAAACTTCTGTCCTAAATCACAGAAAAATAAAGTAACATTGTAGATGTTGTCTATTTCATTCATGTTTAAAGTACTCTAATATTTTACAATTTTTCTCTACAATTCAAGATGACCTCTCTTCCAAAAAGTAAGTATTATCTGAAGTTCTGGCAGCACTTGGTGTTGTCAAAATACTTTTGTCACTCTCTTGCTTGTTATATATTACTATCTGACCAACAGATAATAACATTTCTGAGAAACAGTGAGTCCCTTGTAATTCAGTTAAGTTCAATTACTCATAACATCCCATATGTTCTTGTAACAGGCAACTAGAAATAGAATCTACAGAAAACTCTATAATTCATGTCTCTTCTGAAAAGAAATTCAAGGCAGCAAGAAATTATAGTCACAAGTATTAAATGCTTAATTCTCAGGCTATGTCTGTCTGTGATATTTATACCTAAGTGTGCTAAAATATTTATCGGTTTGAATTACCTGCATCGTCCGACATTAAACAGTGAGAAAGCGTACATTATTTTTCTTGTATATATGTCATTATTAATTGAAGACTTCAGTGGGGACATGAGGAGTAGCCAGCTTTGTTATTATCTCTAAAACCCAACAAAAAGACTTAATTGGTAGTTGTGAAAAGATGTCTGATTAAATTGGGAACACCTGTAGTGAACTATTGGCTAACTGGATACATCAGTGTTGAAGCATTTTCCACAAAGCTTGTCTGTATTTCTTTATTGTTGATTTGGGGTTATTCAAATTCAACACATAAAATAACAACTGCAGTTTTGCTATTGATAGTATTTCAAATCAACTCTATTTGATCTACTAATCAATTAATATCTTTGTCTAATATGGAAAAGATCCATGCTGAGATTTAACAGAAATTTATAATTACTATAAGACCTTTAGTAAAGTGTAATTGTGAACAAAAAATCTAACACCGTGGAGTCATTTGGAAGATTCAGTAATAACTCACTGCCAAATTAAAGTTGGGGCCTTTTAGATGCAACTATTAGCTTCTGGAAAACAAATGGAGGAGAAAGAGTTAAGTGTGACCTTTGCCTAAATCAATCCAAACTCATAAGGAAAACATGGAGATGGTACTGGGGCTTGTCTTGCTCAGAGAACTCCAGTTAATAAACTACTTTCTATGAATTTTATTGTTCTTGCAGTCAAGGACCAGTACAAAGAGAATAGCAAATATTTCTAAATTATAGAGCCAGTATATCAAGATTCTAGGATATGTATCTTTTAATATGACCTCACCAAACTTTTTTCATCAGCCTTTTAGCAAGCTGTTTCATGGGGAATAACATTCTTTACTTAAAACTATTTGTGTCTGAATATCAATCACATCATTATCACCCATAAAGAGAAATGTGAAGACATTGCTTTTAAGCATCCTGCTATGCTGATGAGACAGAAACAGAACCATGTAACTCACCAGAACGTAAGAGTAATTTCTCAAATTTGGTAGGATATTTGCACTTTGTGGTAGACAGAATAATGCCCCTTGAAAGATGTCCACATTCTATAATCCCCAGATCCTGTATTATGTTACCTTAAATGGTATTTTAGTTTCCTAGGGCTTCCATAAACAATTATCACAAACTGGGGGACTCTGAACAACAGAAATTTGTTCTCTTACAGGTATGGGGGTCAGAGTCTGGAATCAAGGTGTTAGTGGGGTTGAATCCTTCTGGAGTCTGAGGGAGAGTCTTTCCCCATCCCCTCCTACTCTCTGTGTCTGATATGTTTCTGTTATTTATAAGGATACTCCTCATTGGAATTAGAGGCCACCTTAATCCACAATGATCTCATTTTGGGATCTTTGATTACATCTACAAAGATCCTCATTCCAAATAAAGTCACATTCTGAAGTTCCAGGTAGACAAATCTTTTGGAGGCTACTGTTTAACCCACTGCACATGGCAAAAGAGACGTTGCAGCCATGATAACGTCTCTTGAGCTGGGTAGATTATCCTGGATTATCTGGATGGGCCCAATGTAGTCACAAAGACCCTTTTAAGGAAATGGGTAAGGCAGAAAAGGAGACGTGGCAATGGAAGCAAAAGACAGAAAGGAGAAAGAGATTTGAAGATTTATACTGCTGGCTTTGAAGATGGAGGAATGGGCTAGGAGCCAAGGAATGCAGATGACCTCTAGAAACTGGAAAAGACAAGGAAACAGTTTCTCCTGCAGCCTCCAAAAGGAACACTGACCTACTGACATCTTGAATTGAGAACTTTTGAACTGCAGAACCCTAAAATAATGAATTTAAGCCTTAAAGTTTGTGGTAATTTGTTACAGCAGCAATAGGAAACAACACCCTGTCTCTCAAATTCACATAATCAAGAAATATTTACACTCTACCTTCCTGTAGGAATTTTTATAAATCGTTAAGATTCAGATTTCTAAGCCACATGGATGATATACTTACAAATGATTACAAATTAGTTTGCTATTGAATTCCAAAATCATCTTTATAAGAATTTATTAGTAATGGAATTTTTTTCTAAATTCATCTTTGTCGTCGACACAAAATAAATACAGGATTATGAAAAATCTTGAATGCTCTCTAAGGATAATTTTCACGTGAAGAAATAAACCTGTTTGTATTTTATACTTATTAAAGATATACCTGACAAATTCTTGTTGTCTGTGGATACCAATAACATGTTTCATCAAATTAGGAAGCCTACATAATACTAATAGTTCGATTTAACTCCATGTTGCTTTCTAATGTAATGGTGTTTCACAATTAGAAAAAAATCCATTATACGTCCACATCTGACAGGTTTTTACTCCACAAAAATTTCAATTTATTTGAGCACTAACATTGTAGCTGGCAACAATTTTGGAAAGTTTAGTGCTAATGCAGAAAAAGAAAATACCCTTGCAAAATTTACCACAATTGTTTACTTTCTGAAAATGAGCACTAAAACATTTGCATAACATCTGCACTGCTTGGAGGGTTGAAACACTAAAGCAATTAGCTCTGTATTCTATAATGCATGTTGCAACTCAAGCAACGTTGAAGTTGAGCTAACTTAATATTTAGTTAGAAAAGAAAGGCACTTTATTTGCCCTTTACTATTAGTTCTTCTTTAAACTGCCCGATCATGGTTAATGTGTTAAGAATCTTGTTTTCAAGATAATTCCAGGATACATCATTTTAAGAAAAAAATCTCTAAGGGACCTTCATTTAGTCTTTCTAATATGTGTGTGTTTACATCTATTTTATATACTTGAGTAGTACAAATATTACACAGCAGTTATAGTGTAGTCTATAAAGCTGCATGTTTCCTGTAAGAAATTATAAGGAATAATTTACAATAGCAATATGCCAGAATAACTATGTTATTCAAGATTAGATGCACTGACCAATACTTTTCCAATTCTAGATAAATATCAGTACCTACAATTTTATTTTTAGGAAAATATGCTATAACTAAGTAATCATGTTTTATTTTGTTTTTGAATAGAGTCATAAGATTTGACAATAGACTCCTGATTTGCAAATACATTTAAATTGGCAATTTAAAATTTATTATTAAGTCACATTAAATTCTGCGTTAAAATCACCATGATTATATGTACTATACCTTAAATCTAGACACATCATCACTATGTAGCTATGTACATTCCACAGGCGAACTTTAGTAATAAAAATAAAATATAAATGAGTGTTAAAAAAGGTCTGCTATATTGGAAAGACATGAGTCATCTCACAGCTGAACAGGGCAACATTCAAACAACTCTGTAAAACACCTACAAATGCTAACTAAATATTAATTTGATAAAAGATATTTTAATGCATGGCTATGCTTGCCAGAAAGGAAGGGAAGTGGCAGGTATCAGCAATGCAGAGGTCAGTGAGAGCAAGAATGGTGGGTTCTCAAGTTGATGAAAGAGGCAGGTAATCCTGTTTTGGTGGAGAAGGGCAGGTAATGCAGAAGTGATTAGTGGGTTTTAAAACCCAAACAGGGAAAAATAAAAGGATGAGGGCTCTAGGTTGCGAGATGGGGAGTTAAAATTGAAACCTCTGCAAAAAGCTGGGTTCCTGAAAGGGCTATAAACCCTACATAGAAAAGACTCACACATCTGTCTACCAGGGGCAAAGTAAGAAAGCTTGACTAAGCCATGTGTCAATGTTCAAAAGCAGTAAAATACAGTAACCTTCCCTCGAGACACTGATAACCACAGTCCTGGCTCTGTCAGGTTTGAAGTTTGAATTTTCACTCCCTACATGGGCTTGTGGAGGAGGAAACCCAACATCCATAGGTTGGGTCACATTGTTTGGCTGATTATCAAGTGCTTCCTCTGTATCCAGGGACCTTTGGAGGGCATCCACACTGGACACACATAATAGCACGTTTCTGAGTGCGTCTACATTCCTCTTTCCCCAACTCCCTTGTTATTGGAACCTAATCTTGCTCCAAGTGCCTGAACATCCAGCATTTCACACTCAGGTCATCTCCCTTTCCAGGCAAAGTGAGTAACTAAATGTGCGAATCAAGGCTGATCCTGAGCGGGGGAATTATTCTGTTACTGTCATCTTGAAGCTGGTACCTGCTATGAGACAGATCTCTAAACCAGGTTCACATATTCCCCACTTCAGTAAACAGGTCACAGGGAAGTCCCCTGGACATTCCAAGATTGATTGTAGAAGCAGTGGTCATCCAGCATTGTGGCAGAAGGAGGCAAGCTGAGAGTTCTACTACAACTTTGTTTAGCTTTAAGACTGACTTATCATTGATGCCGTTTAGACCATTTCTAAAGGACCATGGAGTGCTTCTCAGCACAGGCAAATTTGTGTCTAAGTAGAGCAAATGAGAAGCAGGCAATGCTGAGCAGGTTCACTTGCAAAGACACCTAGAGTTTCATGATTTGGCATTTAATCACTTGGGGGACTCAGTAGAAAAGCAAAGAATGTTTCTCAAAAGTACAGTAGCTCTTTGGAGAAGAAGGCATGGCTTTGTGCCAAAACCCTACGTGCAGTTGATAGGGTTCAGATATAAGTGCCTGACCAAATGTGCATACAATACCCTGTCCATGGACACACACAGCAACCAATCCTATCGACTCAATGATAAGGCCCAAATGTTAAAGCTGCTGACATTCTAGTGTGAATCAGATGGGAACTTTTGCTTTTTTCTTGTTCTGTGTTCAAATGAAAGCATGGCATTTTATTCCACACGTAAATATCATGTGTAATATCCTTAATTTTAGGGTTTGTTTCTTCTAAAACCCAAAAAGGTCTAACAAGAGATATGTGCCTTTTAAAGTGGCAGTGGCATATAGTACAACATCTTTCTCTATGATGTAAAAATAATAACCAGATTATTCCAGACTGTTGTAGCCCTCTTCTTTGCACAGAAACTATATTTTCATGAGATGAAAATATAGGCCCAATATTTTCATGGGATTCATTTGTCTCCTCTAATCCTATGATATTTTCTGTTCTCTAGGATCTAGCAATAAATAGAATGATTTGGCTTCATGTTATTTTAGTGATGGGAACAATTCAGTTTCTTTTGGACTAAACGGTGGACAGAGTCACAGATCGATGCAAGCCTGTGACAGCACGGTGAATGGAGGTGTACTGCTGGGCTTGCCAGGTATAAACCTCGAACAACTTCTAGTGTGTTTTCAATACTTGTCAAGAGGGGCAAACAAACATTCACCAAATCACTGGCTGTATACCAGATGCCAAAGCCTGTTTATTTACTTTGGTAAGAACAGACGGCATCTAGAGCAACAGCTTCAGCTGGAGTCACCAGTGAATTAAGCTTAGAAAATCCACTGTTGTTCTCTATCATTCCTCTATTTTCTGCACTTACAAATACTGACAATTAAATGGAAATGTGGTAAAAATTGTGACTGCCTCTGAATTATTTTAATCCTTATGGTAATAATGAGATCTCTACATAGCCGAGATATGGAAGAAACCTAACTGCCCATCAACAGATGAATGGATAAAGAAGATGCGGTATATATATATATATACAATGGAATACTATTCAGCCATAAAAAAGAATGAAATTTTGCCGTTTGCAACAACATGGATGGACCTGAAGGGTTTTATGCTTAATGAAATACATCAGATAGAGAAAGACAAATACTGTATCTTTTCATTTATATGTGGAATCTAAAAAATAAAACAAATGAACAAATATAACAGGAGGAAACAGACTCACAGATACAGAAAACAAACGAGTGGTACCAGAGTGGTCAAGTCTGGTGGGGAGCGGCAAGATAGGGGAAGTGGATTAAGAGGTACAAACTACTAGGTATAAAATAAATAAGATACAAGGATGTAATGTACAGCACAGGAAATATAGCCAGTATTTTATAATAACTTTATATTGAGTATAATCTTTAAAAAATATCAAATCACAGTGTTGTATACCTGAAGGTAATATAATAAGTCAACTATACTTTAATTTAAAAAATGTTTAGGGCAGTAGTTTTCCAAAGGTGATACTCTAGCTTATGCAAACTGAGTCAGAATTTAATAAAAAAACTAGAATATATTTATAACCATTGAAAAAATTGGATAAGTAAGATAAATCACTTAAATTCTACTGACAAGCCAAACAGGTGGTTTGGACCTTAAAATAACATATAATCATCATTTTGCAAGCATTTATCCAATGATTATGAATACACACACACACAAATACACACAAGTATCTGCAACTTGCCTTATGAATCGTGTATAACTTTTATACCAAAGACAGTAGGAAAAAGAAAAATTATATTCCAAAGTCAAGAAAAATATAAGTATGAAAACTGTAAATAGTAGATTAACAAATGTAAGCCAGCAAATCATGTTTGTAAAACCTAATCATATAGGATTTATCCCAGTTAAAATATGTAACAATTATTTGACATTAGGAAATATATATTTTGCTACATTAACAGAATATTATCTTAATCAATGCATTTAAGAAAACTGGACTCTATCCATGATAAATACTCGTAGAAGTATGGAATAGAAAGAAACATCTTTAACCTGATTTTAAAAATCTGTAGTAAAAATTCTACAATTAAAATATCTATAGTAAACATCGTATTTCATGCTGAAATATTAGAAGCAAAGCAGCCACTGAACCAAGTTTCTGCCTCACTTCAGAACTCTCGCTTGCCCTGATACACGAACATTCACCATAGTGATAATTCCCACGTTATGTTATTTTAGAACTTGAAGAAATTTAGAGTATGTGTATTTCAGCCTCTTTATTTTACTGTGAGGAAACAGGTCTGAGTGGGCTTAAGTGACTTGTCTAAATTTATTCAACTAGTGATGAGTGGAACCTTGACTGGAAGCCAGTGTTCTGTGAAAGGAAAAAAAAAGCCAGCTAAAAACATGCTGGTTTGGGTCAGCACACACACACATACACACACACACACACAACACACACACACCAACTATAATCAATCTTGTTTATTAATTGTTCACTATTTATTTAACAATGAGTATTAAGCCCAGAATTAACCTTAGTCACTTTTGTCTCAAAATAATAAAAGAGAGATGGAAATGTATAAAAAAACACAAGGGACTTTATTAATAAAATGATATAACACTAAACTATGCTAGTAAATATATTTTATTATATGGGAAAACTGTAAAAAACAAAAAAGGAAAACCACTTTTGTTAAAGTTCTATGTAAAATTTGGGTGGTCTAAAAGGTTATCAGTTTTGTTGACATAAAGCTGAGGAAAATAAAGTGCAAGTTTCCCGGAAATCAGAAACTCAATATATTTCATCAGAAGCCATTTACTACTTTAACTATTTGGCAGAAATGAATATATTACATGCTCAAAACAGCTTGAAGAACGAATAAAAATAAGTTTGAGGTATATCTTTTATAAGTTATCTCTAAATGAAGGCTGTTGTTATTCTATTTTCTCAGTTGATTCCTCTGTCTTGCTGGAATGAATATCTAGGGTTGGGAGATTACACAATTTGTTTAAGATGCTAGAAACGTGAAAATTTATGTGAAATCTCCTGAATTTTAGTACACTGAGCAGGTCAAATAAAATCCATCCTCAGGCCTACTGTCATACAATTTGTAACCTCTCCTTTAGACCATGAGAGTATTAAATTAGTACTCATGACTTAATGAGCTTATTTATATACTGTATCCTTTGCAAAAATCATACTGGGAACCTGCCTCATTTCTCCTTTCCCTTTATTTTACTTAATTTATTTTTTATTCATTCATTTATTTTGGTTTCAAGAGACGCAACCTACAAATCATGGTTCTTATTAAAGTTTTTTCAGAAATATTGAGATCAACGAAAAGACAAGGGATTGATGTATGTGTAAATGGTACAGAAACGGGAGAGAGAGAAAAACTAAATAATTGACGCAAAGCAAAATTGCACTGAACACTTGTTAAAAGTGTCAAGGAAGACTGTATTCAAGACTATTGAAATAGGGTCAAGTCTCCTGCTCAAGACTCCTGTAGTAGAAGAGAGACTGAACTCAACTCGGCTGGAGAGGAGGAAGGACTTTTAATTGCCGGAGTTTGTTTATGGAAAAGCTCTAGAGGACCTCAGCGGGGAGTTTGGTCAACGTGAGTAGGTCACCTTTGCTTGTTAATTGTCACATATTAACAAACTTGGGCTGCTGCCCCCCCACGGAGACTGGGAAGGAGGCGCATTATCTTAGAGGAATACATTTCAAAGGGGTAACTCCCAGGTCTTTGAGCAAAATGTTTCTGGGTTGGAGAAGATTTCCATCTCAAAGGGGCAGAGAAGGAATTTACAATCACAAGTGTTCTAAACGAAATTTTCTAAGGGAGGTCAGGGGCCTATCCTCAGGAAGAAACCTGTCGAAAGTTGGTTAAGATAAAGGAACCGTTAAGCCCATCTTGGTCACTGATAACCACGATGGAAGTGTGGAGATTATGATTATCTTTGCGGAGTATATTAGGTGCTTTAAATTTCCAAGGCAACTAATTTGAAAAATAGGGAGATATGAATGGATGAGAACATGTTCTGGTTTACTGAAAAAGAACCTGACTAATTTCACCAATTAATACACCAGACTAATTTTTGTTTGTGGGATCTTTGCTAGGGAAGAAGGGTCTTAAAATGCAAACAGGGGGTTAGGGTAGGGACTAGGGGGCCAACAGAGGAAAAGGAAGAAACAGATTTTTTTAGTTTAATTTGTACTTACACTATTACTGAGACTCACATGGCTTCTAATCAGAGAATGTTTCAGATACATATACATATATATTTATTTTATGTATTTATTTATTTATTTTTTACTTGAGAGTTAATCATTTAACTAGGTTGAAGGCTTTCCACACAAAGTTTCAACTAACTCCATTGAAACTAAATTGGGCCCCATCCTCCCAGGGGGCAGAGCATGAAATGTGACACAGATCCAGTCCTCCACATGGTTTTTAACATTAGAAGAGATACCATAAAAAATGGACTCCTATTTTCTAGGTCTTGTACTTATTAAACCCCAAAAGCCATAGCTCAATAAAATGATGTAACTAAAATCTTATTCACCTTGATTTTCCAAGTACAGGTTTCCCCGCTATCCGAAAGTAGAGCGTTTCTATGAAGCCTTTTAGAAGCCAAAATGGCATAAAGCAAAGAAGCAATTACCTAAGGACACATCTTGCTAGGAGGCACAAAATAAATCAAGATACAGCACAGATGCTCACAGATGCAGTTCGAAGCTATGGTGGCTTGATGCTAAGATGCTAAGTGTAGTTCCCTGGGAAGGAGATTGGAGGCGCCACTCTCACGGTTTGGGGTGCATGCTGCCTCTACATCAGCTGCTACAAGACGAACGCTGAATGTTATTTTCGCTTTTCACCATTTTTTGTAAAAACAAAAATCCTCTTCGGATTTCTTTTGATTATCGAAAACAGGTACTAATGTACTAATGTAGGTCTTTTGTGAAAGTGAAGTGGTGTATAGCGAACTTTTGAAAAGCAGAGAATACCCATACATAAATTCCTCCCATGAGTGTTGGGGACTTTTTTTGTAACAGCATTAAATGTTTACAACACTAGGGAATTATGCATTGGACAGCACAAATGATGTATTAAACCCTGGTGGATTAGAAGTACTGATGCACTTTAAAAAAGTGCCATATTGTTCCATTGGATAAATTGGGCATTGGGAGGATGGAGATGTAAAATTCAGCATTGATTTCAGCTTCTTAGTACAACTGGACAACCAGAAGAATATATTTTCAAAATTCAAATGGAACTTACTGTGGCATGCTAAACCATTTTAGTAACTGTATTTACTTTGTATGATATGCTGCCACATCTTTTGAATAGTGTTCCTTTTTTAAAATTCACAAGGTCTTGGGTAAATTATTGCTTTTAAGCAATTTAACTTTTTTCTTTTAGCTACTGCTAAATATGCAATAAAAACTGCATATAGGGGACTTCCCTGGTGGTGCAGTGGTTGGGAGTCCGCCTGCCAATGCAGGGGACATGGGTTTGAGCCCTGGTCTGGGAAGATCCCACATGCTGTGGAGCAGCTAAGCCCCTGCGCCACAACTACTGAGCCCATGTGCCACAACTACTGAGCCTGCGCTCTAGAGCCCGTGCTCCTCAACAAGAGAAGCCACCGCAATGAAGAGTAGCCCCCACTCTCTGCAACTAGAGAAAGCCCGCACACAGCGATGAAGACCCAATGCAGCCATAAATAAATAAATAATAAACATATTTTAAAAAACTGCATATAGCTTAATTTGATATAGAATTTTAGTGTCGTAAAAAATATAAAGGATTTAGTGACTACAGCTTTTAAAAGAACCTCAATAGAATATCTTCTTTTCTCAGTGTATATTTCAATGAAACCACTAAAACTGGACTCAAAAGACTAGCCCTTACTGCTTCTAATTAATCTTAAAAGAATAAGTTATAAACTTGTAATGTAACAAGATGAAAACACATGAGACATTCATACTTTAGCATATTTGAATCTGAAGAAGTCTTCAAAATTGCTAGTATCACTCTCCTTAGAAATAAATGGATTTGATTTGTATTTCCCTGATGATTAATGATGTTGAGCACCATTTCGTGTACCTGTTGGCCATCTGTATGTCTTCTTTGGGAAAAATACCTATTTAGATCTTCTGCCAATTTTTATTTGAATTGTTTGTGTTTGTTTTGCTATTGAGTTGTATGAGTTCTTTATGTATTTTGGATATTAGCCCCTCCTTATCAGATATATGATTTGAAAATATTTTCTCCCATTCAGTAGGTTGCCTTTTCATTTTGTTAATGGTTTCCTTTGCTGTGCAGAGGAAAGGAAAGTGGTTTGATGTCATCCCACATGTCGATTTTTGCCTTTGTTGCTTTTGTTTTTGATGTTGGATTTAAAAAATCATTGCCAAGACCTATGTCAGGAGTTGACCACTTATATTTTCATCTAGGAGTTTTATGGTTTCAGGTCTTATGTGAGATACCACCTCACGCCTATTAGAATGGCTATTATCAAAAAGAAAGGAAATAACAAGTGTTGGTGAGGATGTGGAGAAAAGGGAGCCATTGTGCACTGCTGATGGAAATGTAAATTGGTGCAGTCACTATGAAAAACAGTATGGAGGTTCCTCAGGAAATTAAAAATAGAACTACCATATGATCCAGCTATTCCATTTCTTAGTATTTATCTGAAGAAAGCAAAAACACTAACTTGAAAGGATATATGCACCTCCATGTCCATTGCAGCATTATTTACAATGGTCAACACATGGAAACAACCTAAGTGTTCATCAGTGAATGAATGGATAAAGAAATTGTGGTATGTGTGTACAATGGAATATTATTCAGCCATAGAAAAGAATAAAATCTTGTCATTTATGACAACATGGGTGGACTAAAGGGCATTATCCTAAGTGAAATAAGTCAGACAAAGACAAATACCACAAGATCTCTCGCATATGAGAAATCCAAATCTAAAACAAACAGAAAAACCAAACAAAAACAACAGGCTTATAAAAAAAAGGAAGAAATGGAATACTGCTGTTGACCCTTGAACAATGCAGCAGTTGAGGTGCTGACCCTCCGTGCAGTCAAAAGTCTGCATATAACTCATAGCCAGCCCTCTGAATAAGTGGTTCCTCCTTGTCTGTGGTTTGGCATCCAGGGATTCAACCAACCTCGAATCATGTAGTACTGTAGTATTTGCTACTGAAAAAATCTGTGTATAGGTGGAACCTCACAGGTCAAAATTGTGTTGTTCAAGGGCCGACTGTAATCTCATAATCTAAATGTTAATAATGTTATCCAAAAAGATATAATTATCAAAATTATATGGATATTTTTATTATAAAACTAATATTTATTCTTAAGCAAAAGTTCATCAATGTTTTTCATTGGGTTAGAATGATTGCTAATTTCAGATTATAACTGCTCAGTTTTGTTCAATAATATACAACCCAAATGCTGTATAGAAAATTTTAAGGATAAACAGAGTAATAAGCAATACTAAAAATAATATCAAAGAATATTAAGATAAAGACATTTTTAAAAATCAGCCTAAATTACGATTTAGATGCACATTAGATTATATTTTTTAAATTGGTTTAAAAAATGATGGAGCTATAATGTAAAGCATAGTGACTATAGTTAATAACACCGAATTGCTTATTTGGAAGTTGTTAGAAGAGTAGATTTTGTTTTTCCTGTGGGAGCCGCCGGATTGAGGGGAGCGTGGCCTTCTCCTCTCCCGCCATGGCATGTGCTCGTCCACTGATATCAGTGTACTCTGAAAAGGGGGAGTCATCTGGCAAAAATGTCACTTTGCTTGCTGTGTTCAAGGCTCCCATTCGACCAGATATTGTGAACTTTGTTCACACCAACTTGCGCAAAAACAACAGACGGCCCTATGCTGTCAGTGAATTAGCAGGTCATCAAACCAGTGCTGAGTCTTGGGGTACTGGCAGGCCTGTGGCTCGAATTCCCAGGGTTCGAGGTGGCGGCACTCACCCTTCTGGCCAGGGTGCTTTGGGAAATAGGTGTCGTGGGGGCCGCATATTTGTGCCAACCAAGACCTGGCGCCATTGGCACCGCAGACTGAATACAATGCAGAAGCGACATGTCATCTGCTCTGCGTTGGCTGCCTCGGCTTTACCAGCGCTGGCCATGTCTAAAGGTCATCGTATAGAGGAAGTTCCTGAACTTCCTTTGGTAGCTGAAGATAAAGTTGAAGACTACAAGAAGACCAAGGAGGCTGTTTTGCTTCGGAAGAAACTTAAGGCCAGGAATGATATCAAAAAGGTCTACGGCTCGCAGCGAATGAGAGCTGGCAAAGGCAAAGTGAGAAACCGTCGCCGTATCCAGCACAGGGGACCCTGCATCATCTATAATGAGGACAGTGGTATCATCAAGGCCTTCAGAAACATCCCTGGAATTACTCTGCTTAATATAAGCAAACTGAACATTTTGAAACTTGCTCCTGCGGGGCATGTGGGACATTTCTGCATTTGGACTGAAAGTGCTTTCCGCAAGTTAGAGGAGCTGTATGGCACTTGGCGTAAAGCTGCTCCCCTCAAGAGTAACTACAACTTCCCCATGCACAAGATGCTCAATACAGACCTTAGCAGAATCTTGAAAAGCCCAGAGGTCCAAAGAGCCCTCCGAGCACCACGCAAGAAGATTCATTGCAGAGTCCTGAAGAAGAATCCACTGAAAAACCTGAGAATCATGTTGAAGCTAAACCCATATGCAAAGACCATGCGCCGGAACACCATTCTCTGCCGGGCCAAGAACCACAAAATCCGGATGGATAGGGCAGCAGCAGCGCTAGAAGCCAAATCAGATGAGAAGGGGATTCCAGGCAAGAAGCCTGCGGTGGGAAAGAAAGGAAAGAAGGCTGTTTGCGTTAAGAAGCTGAAGAAGCCAAAGAAGGCTTTGGTGGGAAAAAAGTCTCCAGTGACCAAGAAACCAGCAGCTGAAAAGAAGCCCGCTAAAAAGAAGCCCGCAGAAAAGAAACCCACCACAGAGGAAAAGAAGGCTGCTGCATAAACTTAAATTTGTTTATTCGGTAAAGGTCAAATCATTTTGGACAGCTAATTTTGAATAAAGATCTGATCAAAGAGAAGTGAGAAACATGAAAAAAAAAAAAAAAAAAAGAGTAGATCTTAAAAGTTCTCATGCCAGAAAAACAAATTTTGTAACTATGTAGGATGACAGATGTCAACTACATTTATTGTGGTGATCATTTCACCATGTATACAAATAGCAAATCATTATTTGTACACCTGAAACTAATATAATGTTATAGGTCAATTATACCTCAATTAAAAAAAAGTGAAAAAAAATTGGTTTAAAAATTAAAGAAAAAACTAACACAAAGCTGAAGTTATTTTAGATGATGTGTTTGTTAAATTTTTAACTGAAAACTTCAAATACATCTTAATTTCAATGTGTTCATTAAATACTGAATCCTGACAGGTACTATTTTACTGTAAATATTTTTCCTTGGCCAAATATGTGTTTACCACCTCGTACATCAGGCTCAATTCTATAATAGAGTCTCTTTTCAAAGTAAAAAATGCAATGAGCTTTCTTAAGAGACTCAGCTTCTATAGCCTTGCGGGTTTCACAGTTATAAACAGCTAGTGGTAGAGGGCACTGCTGTTTTAAATAATAGTGTTGTGGCTCACATTTTCAATTCTTTTGTTAGTTTGTTTTCTGACCAAGAGCCTCGCTTCTATGTGGCCTGATCTAATTTCTTCCAGATTATAAATCAATACAGGTTAACATGACTGACGCAAGAAAGCAGAATGAAAAAAACTGAAGTTACCGTATAAGTCTATAAACTGAGATTTACTTACAAATGTGCTGCCCTAATTCAATGCAGAAGGACTCCACGGATAAGACAGAGCAACTCACTCTGCCATTGGATACTAAGTAATCGAGTAAAATGTTATTTCATTAGTCCTTTTACCTATTACTTAATTATGAATAAAGGTGACTTTTAAATTGTAAAAATTGGAAAATTATACATGATTTGTTAATTTAGGTTAACTTTTTTTTTTAACATCTTTATTGGAGTATAATTGCTTTACAATGGTATGTTAGTTTCTGCTGTATAACAAAGTGAATCAGCTATACATATACACATATCCCCGTATCTCCTCCCTCTTGCGTCTCCCTTAACTTTTGACCATCCCTTTATTTAAATCTACAAAATTAACTCCCCTTTCATATCATTCCCACCTTTGGATGATCAATATCATAATTTATGTTGTGGAGATAGTAAAGCAACTTTTCTCTCTCATTACCTTCTATTCTTTTTATTATTTACATTGTATTTTTAAATTTTTTTCTCCCAGCTTTATTGAGACTTAATACTTTATGTTACCTGATTACCAGGCTTATTCAGGCTGGTTATGTGGAAGGATTTCGCCTAATCCCAAAGAACAAGGGTGAGGAGTAAGAGAAAATATTACGCATAGACATGTATGCAGAGCTCTTTCTGGAAGCAGAAAGGATTCATGCCTCCCCAGGGAAGTAGGAGAAATACCATCACTCAGCACGTGAACATCAAGACACACACAAAGCAGGTGTTGCGCGGAACAAATGGAGCGACTTGAGGGATGGACCGCAATAAGGCTGCAGAAACTGAAGAGCATGCCACCCATTTTCCAAAAGAAATTTTCAAACTTCTTAATACATTTTTGCCTTAATCACCTTTAACTTCACAGTAAAATACCCTTGGAAAACATATCATTCATCTTTACATGTATTTATAGCTCAAATATGTATTCAGAATTTTCCATTAAGAATAATATACTATTCTTACTTTGCCTGAATTCACACAGGAGTAATTCTCTACAGAACTATATTTCATTTACTTTTTAAGTGTATAACTCTGGAAATGATTTGAATATAATGAAAATGCTATTAAATACACTTTTGTTGAACAGAGTAATAAACCTCACTCACTTTAATAATCAGAATGTAATCCAGTCATTCATCTTCTTGGAGAACACTGCATGTCTGGTATAAAAGGTAACGGAGCTCTGAGTATGCCATTTCTCCTATTTTAATGTCAAACCAAAGCCAAGAATTATAAGTTATGACGCGTACATTGTTTGCTAAAACCAAACTCACAGCACTATATTTATGCCCTGGGTGCAAAAATCCTAAATGGATAGAAGGATAAGAGTGGCTTTATTTTACAACTTTACTGGTAAGAATTGCATAAAAGATATGTAAAAATGGTGGAAATTCTAAGACATCTTGGGGAATTATAAAGAAAAGTACATAAAATTATAGCGTGAGGAAGTTTGAGGAACACGTTTTGTGTTACTGAACGCTGGCAGGACTCTGAAGGGTGGAACTCATTCAGGCCTCCTCAACTACAAAATAATAGTTACTTTTCTTTTGCTTTTGTTTAAAGCTCCCATATGAATACGCTTGGGGGAAAGCATTATTCCTTTTAGAATACTACTGAGATTTGAAGATTTAATGGTTCAAAGAATGTGGGGTTTAATGCAAAAAAAAAAAAAAAGATATCTTTTAAAAAAGAACATGACTTGTCTATTCCACAGTCTAATCTTAATCTCTCCCCAAATAAAGCATATTACTGTGTAATATTCTCTTAATTTGAATACCGTCATCTAGAAACATTCTCCATTAGAGTTAAGACTTCCTTAGCATCATATGGACTGATGGCTTTCATTTCAAAAATAATAGTTAATTGCATTCTTATTTAAAAAAAAAAAAAACCCTAAGTTTCTAAAACAACCTGGTTGCATTCATGTTAGGTACTCCAGTGACCCTTCGTTATTACAAACATATTATGAATTATATGTAATTAGCTGCACTTACATCCTGCACCGCTGCCCAGACCGGAAACTGCAGGATCAGCTTTGATTCCACTCAGTCTCAAACCTGCACGATTCTCTGTCTTAATTTGCATTCAGAACACCACCGCGTTTGACCTGGATTGTTTGGGAGGATCCATGACTTTAAGCTCTTTATAGAGGTCATGCTCGAGGCACAAGACCACAAGACACGGTTTGCGTTACGACCAGGTTTGGGTTTGCTGAACACTGTAAGGCAGTGGCTTTCAACCTTGCCAAAACATTGGAAGCACCTGGGGAACTGTAAAAAACACGTTGATGCCTGAATGCCACCCGCAGAGATGCTGATTTAATTGGTCAGAGAGCATTGCAAAAGTTCCCCAGGTGATTCTACTGTGCAGCCAGGTTTGGGAAGTACTTCTCCTAGCTGAGCATTGTCTTGCAGACAGGAATGTAAGCACGACTGGATTGTGAGACGGTATGTGGATGAGAGAGGAGAGAATCTGAAATTTTTGAGAGGCCAAGTTGTGATGATTACTACAGGAAGATGAAATTTTTAGGGAAAATTAAAACATGTTGGAAAGGAACATCAGGCAGTTGCGCTGTACTGAGGGGTCATATGGTGCTCTCTTCTATGTTCTCACACTCAGTAAATGCTCTGCAGTGTTGGTTACTTGGCGGATGGCTATATGTTGGCTGAGATAACGTTCTATCTCTACCGACCTACCACCCACAAGTCAGGGGGGGCCCTTGACAGTCCCTCCACAGTCTATTTTAATTCCCTAGTTAACTGTCAGTCTCCTGCTTTAATTTGAATCTCTTTGAGAACGATTTTATCTTTTTCATCACTGTGAAACGTTGTAGTGTGCCTGATAACTATCTAAAATTCAGCAAATGTTTGTTGAATGAATACTGAATAATGACCAAGTCGAATGAATAATTTAAGATTACTTTTGCAATTAGTTCAGTCTTTTTAGGCAAATAAACAAAATATTCCCACACAAATACTGACTTTTCTTCTTTCTTGCCTTAGAGTTTTAAATATTAAGATTTTCCTTTAAAGTCTCAGACGAACTCTTTCGAGACCCAGGACTGAGCTGGGGGCTCCTTTATCCTTTTAAAGAAGCTTCTGAAAGAGGTAATATGAAAAGTGACATCAAGGATAATAAATATACTGTGAATTCTAGGAGAGACTTGCCTTGATAAAGCCTCTCAGATTTAAGTAGTTCATCTTGGCTATCTAAGGGCCGTTACCTAAGAGCACTTCTGCCCTTGGGAAGAACCATAGGATGTTAAAAGATTAGAGTAGTGTGACAGTGCCAGCTTATTTGAGGAAAAATTCTCCTTCACAGCCAGCCAGGAAATATCCTTACCGAGATATAATCGAATAGCCCCAACTTCTGATTTAACAACAGGTATGCTTTGCTCTTCTACTTTGGGCTTACCCTGACTGTTCCAGCTGACTGTCTTCTATTCTATTCTAATATTCCCCCTATTTTTACACTCCACCCTCTTTCTCATCACTCTCCCTCTGACATATTGACGAATTCTCCTAGTCCTCTCTAGAACCCACATTAATCCTTCTAACAGATTGTCGTTTCACCCTGTGCTAAAGTCTTCTCTTTTGGGTGTCATGAGTTCCAGTAGTTCACCGTCTGCACTCCACTGTTGTCATCTATTGACCTGAAAGCCGCTCGCCTCCACCCACATTCAATGAAGACTCTGGCAACAACCTTACTGTTCACAACACCACCTCTCATTTTCCTGGACCACTGTGGCTACCCAATTGTACTTTTGGTCCATAACAACTTTCATTTCCATCTCATGCTTTAGATAATCTCTGATCACAAACTCCTATGCTTTAATCCCACTGAATTTATCCTTCGCCATAATTTGCAACTCCTTTCATAATTCTCTTCTGTCCCACTATTTTCTCCTACTGATGTAACTGGCTTTCTGTTGTATCATTTCAACAACTGTCTTGTTTTTATACTCAGTTGCCTCCATACCGTATCTTTCAGTTAGAACCAACCATTCCAACTCTACATTTGTCCACCCTCAATTGTCTGATACGGCAACCGGTAGCCACACGGTCTACTTGGCACATGAACCATGACTAATCTGAATTGAAATATGCTGTATGTGTGATATACACACCAGAATTCACTGACCTAGTATAAAAAAAGAATGTAAAATCTCATTAATTACCTTGGTTGTGATAATCAATTCACAATGTGTATATATATATACACATACATATACACATACTTATATATAAAATCGTCACTTTGTACTCCTTAAATATACACAATTTTTACTTGACTATCATACCTCAATAAAGCTGGAAAGAATTTTTTAAAATTACAAATATGGCTTGCGTGTGTGGTCTGCATTATATTTCTGTTCAGCAATGCTGATTAACATGTGTCAAGGAACTTCTGTCCTTCACTGTCAACTCCTGAGCATTGGACTTGGTGAGAGAAATCATACAGATAGGTGTATTTCTAACCTAAAGTGTCCACTTCTAGCCTAAAATGACCGTCACTACTCCTCAGACAACCTTTAACTTGTCCCCAGAGAATGCGAGCCCTAAACTGTCTCTCACAATTCATACAACACATGTGTACTGAGTGCGGACCATGCCAGTCACCAGTTTAGGAGCTGAGGATGGAGCAGTGAACAAGAGATAAGAGTCCTTACCCTCATGGCGGAGTCGGACAGAAAACAAGGCACATTAGGAAAATATGTAGTTTGTTACACAGATCGAGTAGCTCTAGGCTAAACTGAACATGTGATTCAGGCAATTGGGATAGAAGATGTCAACGCAGGAACAATGCAGAACTTTTAGACCGTGTCCTGAAAAGGCCTCAGTGAGGATGTGGCATCTGGAGGAGTGAAGAAGCTGAGCTATGATTCTTGGGGAGGAGCCTTCCAGGGAGAGGGAACGTCAAGGGCAAAGTCCCGGCTGAGAGTGGAGCACAGCTAGAGGCCTGGACAAAGGCCTCTGTGGCTGGAACCAGGGCGCCAAGGAGAGAGAAGCAGGTGGCTCAGTGAGTTTCTGAGTGAGGATGGCTGTCGGGGGCAGAACACAGGCAGATCAAATAGGTCACCATGTAGACTTTGGCTTTTCTGTCAAATATTTGGAGGGTCTTGTCCAGAGGGGTCATGCGATCAGGCTTAATTTTAACATGACTCTGGATGCAGCACTGAGAAAAGAGAGAAGAGAGATGAGGTTAAAAGCAGGTAGAATGGTTATGAGACAACTGCAATAATCCGGTGAGAGGTGAGGGTGGTTTCCACCAGGCTGGTAGCAAAAGAAGTGAAGTGCCTTCTCGCACAGAGGCAGCGAAAGCCTCTTGGCTGAAGCGCTTCTCTGTGTCCAGATAATTTACCTACACCCCAACTCAGCCTTCCCTTTTTCCTTTTGTCAGAGGAAGTGTGACCCCAGCCCCTCATTCGTTGTCTGGATCCAGTCCACTTCCTACCAACCGCTGTTGTCTCTAACATCTTTCCCTGTTGGTTCAATAACTAAACTTAAGAAAATGAGCTCTCCCTCAAGCATTCACTGTCTTCCCATCTCATTGTTAGCTCTATTCTTTTTCTTCCTTTATAATTCCTGTCTCCAGAATCTCACCTCACCATTCATCTCTCTACTGAAAAGTGGCTCTAGTTGCCATCACGACAGGAAAATCCTTTTGACCTTCTGATTTGGAACTTCTTAGATAATTTAAAGTCCTCATTTTATTGGACATCTTTGTGGCATTTGATAATATTGATCATTCTCTTTTGGAATTTGGACTTTCCTCTGTTTACATTTATGTTGCCACTGGTCTGTTAAACACTGGAATGCATAATCATATTTTACTTAACTTTGGTCTCTAATATCATGTATATAATTCAATTTTATGTACCTGGAACTCATAAACATATATATACATATACATAAACAAATATATAAATAAACATTCATATGTAAAATAATATACATACATATATACTATTTATATATATAATGGTTAATTATATAAGAATATTTAATCTCAGTTTCTATAGAAACTATTCTTTTCCTTTGTTCTTTTATTTCTGTCATTGAAAGAATTCACCCTTCTCAATGGGTCTGCGGTACCTGTCTCCCCAAAATCAATGGAATTGTTTCCCTTTGCTCATAAATAGGTTTCAAAGACAGAGACCTCCCTGCTTTCAAGGAAAGAGGATCCAGGGTTTTAGTTGCTAATGATTTTGGTCTCTAGGCTTCAAGGTCTATTGTAAAATAAAAGGAGTTAGCTTTCCCCCCTGCTCTGTGTATGGGTAACAGAAGTTTTAAGTTAGGAGTCATAAGGCAGACTGGCAAGGGGGTAGGTGAGGGAGAAGCTGCCTGGGAAACGCTGGGTTAGTGGATCAAGGGACCCCACTGGGCACTGAGTGAGGGTCCAGAACAATGAATCTAAGTCCTGCGAACAGCCGGCCGACACCAGCTTTCCTGTGTGTGAGAGCCTCCCAGTCGCCCCAAGAACGAAGCCTTTTTATCCTTAGGAGTGTCCCACCAGCTGTCTGTGTAGTGGGATCTGGCCCTAGTCTGAATACCCCAGGTGGACCACACTTTAGCGCTCAGGATACCTGTCAGCGCTAAGTTTGGAAGGTAGCGGAGAGCTGGGACTGACATCAGGCACAGGGGTGCATGGGGCTGTGGGTGTGCAGGGGGAGGAGGCCCCACTCTGAGGCCTGAGGGGCCTGAAGGGGGAGCTCTCGCAGGTGCGCTGGTTACCGATGACAGTTCTGTCTGGATGGGCCTCTTCTCATCACCACTGTCCAGACTATTCCTAGCTCACATTTCATGGATGTTTAGCTACACATTCAAATGTATGGGTTCTCCATGGCATACGGATAACAGAAACAATTTTAATAAGGAGGATGTTTTCACATAATGGATTACAACAGATATTCAAATCACTTTATAAAAGAAAAAGGTTACCATGTTTCTAGTACTTGATATGAACTTAATTGGTTTTACTAATTTATCTAAAGAAAAAATAATGTGTCAAGCAGAAAGGGAGACTTTATCCAGGAAAGGCAGAATGGAAAGAAGAAGAAAAAAAAAAAACAGCCAAAAAAGTCTGTGGTTTTTCATATACTCTGGGTGAGGAGACAACGTAAAGACTTAAGTATTTCTGTGCCACAGAGAAAAGCTTTCTATCTAATGAAGACAGAAGCATGAGTTTTTCTCTGGATTTGTCTTTTTCTGCCACATTTTTCCCTGATGGCCACTGATCATTGTGTATCCAGAGTGAAAAAGATGATAAAGCCAACGTGACTACGTGACTATCCCGATCCCTGTAAAATCCTCAGCAGTTTTACTCACTGCTACTCTAAGTAACTATAAACGTAGTTAATGTGACTCAACGGTTGGAAAAGAGAGACAGCTGTGGTATGCTGACACCGTAGAAGGCTTAAAACTACCATTCTTTCCAAGTCAAAAATCTAACCTATTGTTTTTGAAATTCCTACAGAGTTTATTTTTTTCTTTTTAATTTTAACCATGATTTTAAAATATAGATATTTCTTATGAAAACCAAATTTCTTACCTCTTTTGAAAAACTGATCTCACAATCTGTATCTCCACATGGCCACAACCGGCTGGAGTTGACTAGAATGTGGTAACCTGGTAACTTGAAAATCCAGGTAGGTGAGCCTGGAACCTTTCTGTCTCTTGATGACTCCTTACTTACCAACCACTGTCAGGGTCAAATTCTGGTTTTAAAAAATATCAATGCCTGGGCCTCACCCCAAGGTTTTCTCACTTGGAATCAGGAATAGTTTAAAAACTCCCCCAGTGATTTTATTATGCAACCAGAGTTGAGACCCACTATTCTAGACCAGTATTTCTCAGACTTAATGTGTATTTGAATCAACTACAGAACTTGCTAAAATAAAGATTCTGATTCATCTGAGATTCTACATTTATAAAAAGCTCCCAGGTGATGCTGGGCCCCCGGCAGCATTCTCAACCTTACTTACTATCATAAAATAGAAACTTCAAAATTTTCATGCTTAGTATTCAAATTCTGATAATTTCTCAGCATCAACAGAACTTTCGTTTGTTGACCCTAACACCTGTACCCCTCTTTTCCTCCCCCAACTTAGATTCCACAGTCAGGCAGCCTCATCGATGCTTTGCATTTTCCTCCTACTGTCCCTTCTTCTTGTTTACTCCTGGGAAAACTCCAGCCCTGATTACAGACAACACTTGCCCTGCAACTGAACGGCTGAACTCTCAATTGGAGGTAAACACTCAACCATGCAGATGATAGGCTTGAAAGTTGAGACTGCAAATCTCAAATGGACACTCAGAACAGCAAATCAATCCTGCTACTAACAGAATCACGCTCCCACTGTCAGCGGGAACTTTCAGCAAAGAAATACATACATAATAATTATAATCCACCCTCCCTCCTGCTATTATGTTAACCAGAGAAGCAGTGAGAACCAACGGAATGAGGCTGCATTCATGCCTACAGATAAGATACTTGCCTTTTTTTTCCTTTTCTCTCCTCCCTTTCCTTTCAATGCCAGTGGAGCTGGAGCTTAGAAGAGGGAGGAGAGGGATCAGAGATCCAGACTCAACTCTCCACTCCCTTCCCACCACAGGGGCCCACACGCGCACACACACCAACACACACACTCTTGAGTCCGGAAGCTGGCACTTTGGAGAGAAGTCCTTTGACGTAGCTCTGTGGCTCCCAGTTTAAAATGAACATGACTGTGCCTTAAACACAAAAAAATAGGACTATAATAACAAATGTGGCTAAAAAGTTAAATAGTTTGGCAAAGGTACCACTAAGGAGTATGGGTTCACATAGCTCAGAAGAAGGGAAGCATAGTAATTGGGAAAATGTAGAGCTGTTTCCTACCGAGAGTCCTCAGTTTACCAGTGACACTGGTAACTTTCATCTCTGCTTTGGCCACTGATTAGTCTTTTGATGGCTCACTAGTTGTACTGTTCACTAATTAGCCCCAGCATTGAATCTCTTTTCTTGGAACAGCACAACTTTATGCATCATTATTCCTCCCTTAAGTGAAAGAAAATTTTAAATGAAAATTAATATTACTGTGAATGCATTATATTCCTCCATTACATTTTTTCTCAATCAGGAGAATATTTTTCCTTCTATTCATGTTGTCTGCTCATCCTGCCCATTAAATAATAGGTTGTTAGATTCTTAATTATTTCACATGTTGTAGTTCATTTACTCATTAATGTGCTCAGTCACAAATATTTATTGAGTTCCATCTGCATGGTAGGCATTTAGAATCAGTAATAAGTTAAGCAAACTTTATCAAGGGCTTATAGTCTAAAATTTGCTCAGCTTTTCTTAAACTTGGTCTTATTGTTCCTAAAGCTGTATCCATTTTAAAAAAAATTTATCAACTTTTCAATGCAAATTTTAAGTAAATAGAATTTCTTTCAAAGAGCTACATAGAAGTTTTGTTACCTGAAAACTGGGTTCACCTCTTGGTGGTTGTTGAGCCAATAGACATAACCAAGCCAAAGAGCGGGAGGAGGAAAGATTTATTACTTGCAGCAAGTGATGGAACCGAGCAGGACCCTGTGGGGCTCCTGGGCACAAAAGCCTTCCTGTGTCCCCCATTTCTTGATTACAGGAAATGGGCTTCATTCAGCCTCCATGACCCTCCCTGAGTTCCAATGGGCAGGTTCAAACAGTTGCTAATTAGGGAGGGGAGGGGATGTGGAGACCAGGGAGGAACAGTCAAAAGAAACAACAGGGCAGCCTTGGGGCAGGGTCCAGGTTCCCCTTCATGGGATGCACACAATACCTTTGAGCTGTTTTGCAGATACTGAAACCCCAACCAGGTGGGAGAAGTTAACTGTATGCTGCCCACCAGCACGTAGACCCCAGACTGGCTGAAACCAGAAGGCTGATGATGCTGACACCCGATTACCTCACCACCAACCAATCAGAACAATGTCCATGAGCTGACCACGCCCTGCTCCTTGAACACTCTAAGATGCCTCAATACCCCCTCCAGGTCGGGACACACAGTTTTGTGGGCATTAGCCTGCTGTGGCCCCCTTTGCCTGGCAAAGCAATAAAGCTATTCCTTCCTACTTCACCCAAAACTCTTGTCTGCGAGATTTAATTTGGCGTCAGGGTACAGAGGCCCGATTCGACTTCAGTAAGAACACTGGGGATCTTTCCCAAAGCAATGTTTCCCCGAACAGCAATACTGGGGAAATTTTAAGCTAAGGGTACATACAATTCATAAAGGGGCTTGAGCAGAGGAGAATTCATCATAGAATTGGGGCAAAGGTCGACAGAGTTCAAGCTTTAGTTGATTGAAGTCAGGATGGTCAACATCATCATTCCGTCCTCCAACTGGGTGGGGGCCTTAGTTCCTACAGAACTCAAAGGTTTATTAATATTATGTATTTCCCTTGAGGAGCAACTAGGACTGTATCACTGCACTATTGTTTCACTGCCTTTCCTCTGTTCCTGCATTCCTTTGTTACCTTAAGATCATTAATTACCAAGGCCTGTTCAAGGGCAAGCATTGTGGCCAGGTTCAGGAACAAAATCGCTTAGGCCAAACGGGTTCTCTTATGTCAAGAAAGCCATGTCTGGTTCTCTTTCTCCCGGGACCCCCTAACCTATCTGCTTACAGCTCCTCTCCAATTTGTTTATAAAATACAGATTAAAAAAAATAAAGTGTGTTTCTTATCTTCCTTGGACTTTAGCATTGAAAGCATACATCTATCAAACACACTAAAGAAGATGATATTCTTAGTTTTACTTTTGTTAAAAAAACAAAATTCAACCGAGTAAATCTGAAGATCTAATTGGTTTCATTAGGCAATTCATGAATTGGGCAGCGTCCAATCTGGTAACTAGCAGAGTGCTCTGAGGGGTTGTGCAAAATGGAAGGTTTTTATAGGAAGAAGGGTGGGGCAAGGGAGCTCTTAGCAAAAAGAAAAGAAAGGGTTATTTTTAGGCCAAGACATGGGGGAAATGGGGGGAAGGAATTGCAAGCATTTGATTGTGTAGATTTCTCTTCTCCTTGGGTGGGGAAGGAGAGGGTCATGCTGGCAGATTACCTCATTGGTGCTGACCGGAAAATTCCAGACTGGTTAATGAAGATTGCATTTCTGGTGAAGGCTGGAACTGCAATTAGGTTAGGTATTAAATCTAGTTTTGGTATCACTGGCTTTAGTGCAAGTGACACTGTTTTGGGCCTGTGGTTTTTCTCTTTAATACTTTTGACCAGAGATGGATGTACCATGGAAATAAGGAAGCTTAAGTTGCAGGGTCCCTTACTTCCACTCTCTCAGGATACTTATCGATGTATGCATGTGGTCATATACATTTTTTTTTTAATTTCAAAAATTATATACTTTAAAATTATTTAAGATTGGTGTCTCCTTCCATTATGACGTTCCTCCACAACACTTTTCCTATTTGGGATTTCACTGGAATGGTAATATAGTAATAAGTAATATAGGAAGGAAAACAGGCTGGGAGACCTACGATTTGAAAAAACGTTGTTGGGAAAGTATCATTAAAATAAGAAAGAAAGCGCAAACTCCTGAATTGAAAGTACATATGAATATTACATTTATTTAGACCTGAGAGAAAATGTAGACTAAAATTAATGAAATGCAAAACAAAAGTAATAATAAATTAAAATAATTCTGACACTGAGGTGCTAATTGTAATGAAAAATGATTTCAGATCACACTAATAACAGTAACTCATACAAAGGAAGCAATAAATTTTGAATACAAATAATTCATAGGCTTTTGAATTGTTTGATAATCCAATTAATGAAGTGGGATGAATCATATAAACATGTTGGAAAAATATTTAAATTTCTTGCTAATGTGTCATGAAATACTGATATGGACACGGATGACATAAAAATCACAATATAGCATGAAAACCAGGACATTAGTGACAAATTGGCTAGTGACCTTTATCAGTTCAAACAGTATTTAAGATGAAGTATTGCAGAAGGAAAATTGAGGTGCCCTGAAATCTTACATCTTAACATTTATTTCTCACAGTTTTGGAGGTTGGGGAGTCCATGTTCAAGGAGCTGGCAAATTCAGTGTCTGATGAGGGCCTGTTCCCTCTCCCTGGTCCATAGTAGAAAGAACGAGAGAGCTCCCTGGCGTCTCTTCTTCTAAGGGCACTAATCCCATCTATGAGGGCCCTGTCCTCATGATCTAATCACCTTCCAAAGTGATTAGATCCTCCTAATACGATCACAAAGTGATCATATTGGGGGTTAGGATTTCAACACATAAATTTTAGGGGGACACAAATATTCCATCCCTAACACTACCTAATGAATGAAATAAACAGTCTTGTGTTAGAGAATAACAGGAGAAAGGAATGCTGTTTTAGGTAAGGTGATAAGAAAATCTCCCTAAGAATGAGAACTAAATGTTACACCTGAATGAGAGAAGGAGGCAGCTATGAAAAAAATCCCAGGAAGAAATTCATGCAGAGGAAAGAGCAAATACAAAGTCTATAACAATATTTGGTGTTACACGTTTTATGCCTACTTCTTAATAAACTTGCCACCTCCTTTCTTATTTGGTTTTAATTAAATGGATTTTTATAATATTCCCTCTGTCTAATTGAGTATTTTTCATGAAAGATACTTAAATGTGTTGAGGAGTACCAACTGCACAACCAGTTTTGCTCACCATCTATGCTTCAATGAATAAGTCTCAAAAGACCCCTGGAATCCTGTTTAAAATGAGCTTCCATGCAACTCGATATTTGTCTTGAATTAATTATGAGGAAACAACGTGTGATGACACCTGACAACTAATTACATCACTAGTGAAGGAAGCGTCCTTGTTAGGGCTGAGACAAGATGATTCGTGACCTCAGTGCTTATTGAAGAAATGTTATACTTGACAGCTGGCTGAAGCAGCTCTTTGAAAAGTAATGCAGCAATTCATCACCTTCATAATTGATAACATTATCCTATAAAATGATTTCATTTAAGGACAGAAAAACAAAGGATACCATTTGGAAGGATGTAATGAAATTGAACAACCAAAGAAATTTGAAATAGAAAAGCACACTGTGAGAATAATAGTCTGCATGAAGTCTATTAATATGCACTTTGTCTTGGTCAGGAGGTCAGATTAAGATCAGGGGAGTCAGTCTGCCTAAGTTAAAACTCCTGTTCTTTCACTTACTAACTCTTTAACCTTGCACATCCATTTAAACTTTTTGTACCTCAGTTTCTCAACAATGAAATAATAACAATAATATTTACCTCATATGTTCATTGTAATCATGTAACACAGAGCTTTGTAAGTAATAGCTACTATGATCATTATTACTTGGACTGATTTTTTAAAATATTAAATTTCCTAATTTTTTACCTAATTGTGTGGAGTGTCACACAACTCCAATAAGTGGAGATAAACAATCTGCTGGTGATTTGGTAAAACATTATGCCTTCAGGCTATGGTGTTAATTATGATCTCTTTCCTTTCCTTTGGTTACATATAAGTCTATATATAAAAATCTAAAGGTTTAGAGTATACTAAATGCAATGCTATTAATCTTAAATATAAAATAATGATAAATCCCGTATCTTCCATTGAAAATGAATTTCAGTGAACTGAGATAGCTGAAATTTACCACCTTAATACAGCACTCCTCCTGTGGTAATTCTTGGTGATGTAAAAAAATTCATATATGATCCTTCCAATATCTTGGGACCTCTCAAACATCTAACCTCCTCCCCTTCCATGATCTTCAACCTCAAATCACAGCTTACACCGTGTCATTATCAGTAACTGCAAGGGCATCCCACTCTCTAGTTACCCTCAACTCATATTCCAGAGCTTTCCTGTTGTTCTGATGTTAATACATCCTTAGATCCCACTAGAATTTAGGATTTATAGACTTGCTTTTTTACTCTCTCTCACCTTCATTTTCTCATTTCTTTCTTTAAGGAGATTAAAGTCCAATTATTATGAGCATTTTCTTGTATCCAACCTCAGCTCTCTTGCCTCTCCCTACCCTTGTCCTTGTTTGGCTAAACCTCAACCCTGATTAAACCTAACTCTCCACCTACTCTGTATCTATGCTTGAAACTGTGCATGTGAATTTAACAAGGGGAAATACACAATTAACTGACTGGTCTTATTAAATGCAGGATCCTCCTGCCTCAATTCAGTCTTGAATGTTCCTGGCAATCACACAATGTTTTCCTGGTTCCTTCAGACTCACACATGCCTAGAAGATTACTCCCTGGCATGTCCTCTTTTAATTTTCAATACCTCCTTCCCCCATCATTTTTCTCGGCTGTGATTACTTAGCTTTCTATTTCACTGAGAAAATGGAACAGTGTACAACCTTCATAAGCCCCATAAAACAACATTATTTATTCATTTGCTTGCAATTGTGCTAATATAATCTATCTTTTCTCCTGACAATACGGATGTGCTCTGTGCTTCTAGCAAAGGCCAACCCACCTACCTGTGTATTTGATTCTATTGCTACGCTTTCAATTACCCAAGGACTTTACTTCAGCAATTTTTCCCTCTTTTAAGTAGATTATTTTTCTCCCCTCTACTGGATCTTTCCCATAAGAATACACTCAACTGGATTTATATCACTTTAAAAATCTATTAGCTTTATTATTATCTCCAGCTACCACACAGTTCTCTTCTGTCCTCATAGTAAAATACCACAAAAATGTATCTTCAGTAGTTATATGCTTTTCGCTCATTCTCTCTTGAAAAACTCCAACTGGGATTTCACACCTATCACACCTATCAGACAGCTCTTATCATAACCACCATGAAATTAATGGTCAGTTCTAATGCTTCTCTCCCTTGACATGTCAGTGTTTGATATTCCCTTTTCCAAAACCTTTCTTATATTGTTTTAGGACACGAAAATCTCTTGGTTTTCCTCTTACTTCTTTGGTCTTTACTACTCTGTCTCCTTTTTTCTATATTGTCTTTCCTTCTGTATCTCCTCACTTCCCTGACTCCTTCACATTGGACATGTACAGGATTCTATCCTCCCAATCATTTCAGTAGGAACACACCCCATTGTCAAACCAATCCAGGATAATGGCTTCATGGCTTTTCCTTGAAAACAAGAGCAGTGCTAGCTCAGGGAATTTTCATTTGCTCTTCCTTCTGCTTGGAAAACTCTTCCCTCATATATTTACAAAGCTGATCCCCTTTCCTTCTTCAAATCTTCACTCAAAATGCCACCAACCGTTAATATCTCTTCTGAATTATCAACCTTTTAATCTCTGGGATTCAGTTTGAGTTTTTTTCCCTGACATATCTTTCATTTTATGATTCTTCAGTTGTGTTTAATCTTCTGCTAAAGCTATACACTGTGATCTTGGTTTTGGTTATTGTGTCTATAATTTTTTCCTTTTTATGGCTTCTTATTATTTGCTACATTTCTCAATCTTGTCTTTTATTTTATAAGTATAGGAAGGATAATTAAAGTCTGGGCTTCAGATACAGACACCGATATATGGAGTCCTGTAGGTCTATTTTATGTTGATCTCTCTCTCTCTCTCTTGTTCTCTCTTCATGCAGTCTTATCCCCTCTCATGCCTAACTAACTTTGATTGGATGCTGGACATTACACAGGGAAAACTTGTGAAGTAATTTGAGGCCTATGTTTATGTTATCACCTCAAGACAGAATTTTCATTTTCATTTGGGAAGTAGCCGAGAGCTATAGAAATTTGAAATAAGTTTAATCCAGTTTCAGAGATTAAGATGATTTGAAGCTGATATTTAGTTTCTACAAGGACCAGCTTTCTTTCAGATCACTCTTACTTTTAAAGTGTATACCTTTGGGGTCTCAACCCAAGGCATAAATGGGAGTTAGACATTCCCCCTTGACGAACCTGGTCTCCGATTTATGTACCCCATCCCACAAGATTTTCAAATATTCTGCTAAGTTTCTCAGACTCATGCCACCTCTTCCAGAATAAGTAAATACATTTAGAGGAAAAACACCTCTGCATACTGAACTCACTTCTCTAGGTTCCTATGTTTTTTTTTAATCTACATTTTGGACCCATAACTATTCACAATCTTGTTAATTCTCTAATGGCTTTGAGCAAATTTTTAAAAAAATATTTTAATCACAATTTTTATGTCTTCAGCAGGATGTTGGTTCAAATTATGCTGTATGTATGTTTCTCTCTTATTTTTTTATTTCTTATTTTCTCTTTCTCTCCTCAATTTTGGCTGGTACTTGGTCTCCCCAAGTACCAGCCAAAAAAATTCTTTATATACAATGGAAATGGAAATGAGGTTAAGTAAACACTTTAGAAATCATATTGTTTTGGAGAAAGTAACAATTAATATCTCTAATTAATATATTAAAGTATTAGGCATCAAATAACTGAAAAAAATGGAAATAAAATTGAAAATCTGAACTGCAAACTTTTTTAGGTCTACAATTAAAGTATGGGCTTTCTACTTTTTATCTTGGCTTTCTTCTACATGCTTTATCTTCAGGAAATAACTGCAAATTTCACATGCAAAAGATAATAATTGAAAGCATTATAGACTGCTCTAACTGGACTTCCGGCACAGGTAGAATGTTAAACCAGAAGTTCAACAGGCATTGACTGTGTGCCCAAATGTATTTCCAAAGACAATTAAAAACAATTAGTTACTATTTTTCTATTTTCTTCTTCCTTATTGAATGTTCTAAGTTATTAATCATTCCTCTAATCTGAGTACAGACCAAATGTCATCATTTATGGTCTATTTGCTTATATCCAAGTAGACAGTCACTCAGGTGACATTTGGTGTGTACAGGAACATATTTTGGGAACTCAGCCAATGAATTTAGGACCAAAATCACAGACAAAATCTAACACGATGAAGTTTGCTAAAGGCAGTACTGTTGTTGACTATCATCCTCATTATTATGGAAAATAATTGAGTTCACATAAGGTAGACAATCTATTTTGAATACCTGTTTATTTTTCAGTTCATCATTTATGCAAGAAATGTATAATGATAGCATTTCTGACCTTCCATAAAGACGGATACAACTTTCACAAGCAAAAACAGAATTAAAAAGGAAAGAGGAGCAGTCTAAAAACCTTTGTTATGAATAAACATATCTATTTCCTGGAATCTCTCTTTGTAACACACTCTTTCTCAAACCAAGGACAAGGTGAGGTTTAAGGCTGAACCCTCATCGCTCTCAGTAGTGGGGAAAGAAGAGGCCTAGCTTTGTGATAATAACAACAAACACTGTCAAGTGAAGTTCATATGCTTGAAAAATTAGCATCATAGACTAAAACTTTATGCATTTTGGTATTTCCTTCAGGAAAAAAAATCACCATCTGCTCCTGCTTGCTCTTGCATGCTTCTTGTGAATCTGGAAAATAGAGCAGACCTCCAAAATTCTCTAGGTCTTGCTGGGTTTTGTTTGATAGGGGAAATGGGAGAAGATGAAGGTAGGGGGTGTGGTAGAGGACTAAAAGGTAACTCCACATATTTGATACATATGATGTGTGTGTACATATACATGTCTTTCATTCACATTGTGCCATAAAGGGTATCGCCTATGTAACACTAATTATCACAGCCTTCCTCTTTTGTATCCTCTGCCACGTGCACTCAGCAAAATCAATTTCTTAACAAAGTTGAAAAAAAGTTATCTGCCTTGAAGAGAAAATTGGAGTTTCTGACATCCGTATGAAAGTGCAGAACATATTAAGAAAGAAAACTTTCAGACAGAGCCATAACAATCTCTTCACGGCTCCTAAGTACTATGGCATTACAGCCAAATTTAAAATATTCTTGGGCTTCATGGCTCCTTTTGTTTGCATACCTGTTTTCCCAGCTGTGAATCTCTATCAGTTTTTTAAAATTTTCTCTGAAAATTTTTTCAACTTTGCCATTAATGCTGGTATTTAATTAATTAAACATTTAGATAATGATAAAATTTATGAGTTTCAGATTTATCCTAAAATATATAAAGAAGCACATTACTTGTTCTTGGTTGTGTTTGATGTATAAAGGTCAATAGGTTGACCTACAGTCTCCAAAGTTTTAATCAAACACAAACCTAGGTGTTGCTGTAAAGGGATTTTGTAGATGTAATTAAAGTCTCTGAAAAGTAGACTTTAAATCAGAGAGATTATCTTGGATGGGATTCACTTAGTCAATTAGGAAGGCTTAAAAGAGAGTTGGGCTTTTCCTGGAGAAAGAGAGAGACAGAGACAGAGACAGAGAGAGACAGATTGAATGACTGAATCCTGCCTCTGCACTATATCTCCAGCCCACGCCTGTGGGATCCCAGTCTTCTCGTGTGCTTCCCTCCTTGTCTGCTTTATGGACTACAGACTATGGACGTGGGACTTGCCTAGTAAGACCCTACAATTGTGTTAGCCAATTCTTTATAATTTCTCTCTCCCATCCCGCTTCTCTCAGGTTTTGCTTCCTTGGTTGAACCCTGACTGCTAATTAGTATAAGCCTTTTCATAAAAATCACCTGCATTGAAAGAAAACACATTCTTGAGCTGTAACTTAAGAGACCTTCCCATATGCCCCCTGCCCCCACACATGCCTAGCCTCCACCATTATCAACATTCCCACCAGAGTGGAACACTTGTGACAACTGATGAACCTACATTTACACATCATTATCACCCAAAGTCCATAGTTTATATTAAGGTTCACTATTGATGTTGTACATCCTATGGGTTTGGACAAATGTATAATGATATGTATCCATCATTATAGTATCATACAGAGTATTTTCTGTGTTCTGCCTATTCACCCTCCACCTCCCTCAACCACCAATTTTTTTAATGTCTCTGTAGTTTTGCCTTTTCCAGAATGTCATATAGTTGTAATTATACAATATGTAGCCTTTTCAGATTGGCTTTTTTCACTTTGAAACATGCATTTAAAGTTTCTCCATGTCTTTTCCTGGCTTGATAGCTCATTTCTTTTTAGTACAGAATAATATTCTATTGTCTGCATGTACAATAGTTTATTTATCCATTCACCTATTGAAGGACATCTTGCTAGCTTCTAAGTTTTGGCAATTATGAATAAATCTGCTATCAACATCCATGTGCAGGTTTTTGTGTAGACATAATTTTCACTTCATTCGGGTAAACAGCAATGAGTGCAATTGCTGGATCATATGGTAAGAGTATGCTTATTTTGTAAGAAACTACCAGAATGTCTTCCAAAGTGGCTGTACTGTTTTTCATTCCCACTAGCAATAAATGAGAGTTCTTGTTGTTCCACATCCTCACCAGCATTTGACATTATCAGTATTCTGCACTTTGGCCATTCTAACAGGTGTGTAGTTGTATCTCATTGTTGTTTTAAATTGCATTTCCCTGATGACATATGATACGGAGCATCTTTTCATGTGTATATTTGCCATCTGTATATCTTCTTTGACAAGATGTCTCTTAAGGTCTTTGGCCCATTTTTTAATAGGGTTGTTTGTTTTCTTATGTTGAAGTTTAAGAGTCCTTATATGTTTTAGATAGCAGTCCTTCATCAGATGTGTCTTTTGCAAATATTTTCTCCCAGTCTGTCTTGTCTTTTCATTTTCTTGGCAGTGTCTTTTGCAGAGCAAAGTTTTTAATGTTAATTAAGTCCAGTTTATCAATTATTTCTTTCTTTGGTGTTGTATCTAAAAAGTCATTGCCAAAACCAAGGTCATGTAAGTTTTCTCATATGTTGTTTTCTAGGCTTTTTATAGTTTTACATTTTACATGTAGGGTCGTGATCCATCTTAAATTAATATTTTGAAGGGTGTAAGTTCCTTGTCTATTCCATTTTTTTGCATATGGTTATCCAGTTGTTCCAGCACCATTTGTTGAAAAGACCTATAGTTTTTTTTTTTTTTTGATGGATGTATCCATTGACTTTTATCAAGAGAAGGGCAAACCACTACCTTTAATTTTTATATTGGTCCTGGTTAAGACCCATCACAGTGGTTTCTTTAAAGGGTCTAGAGGAAGAAAATTCTTCCCCAAGAATTGCACTCAGGTCTGTCTCCTTATAACGCAGTCAACCTCATTTCTTTTCTAGGCATGTTAAATGGAATAAAACTTAAGAAACAAAGTAAAAATTCTTCAAGAAATAATTTTCCTTCTGCTACAGAGACTATGATATAAATCTTTTGTCACATTTCATAGTTGTATATGAATCTCATAGTTTGTGAATTAAGCATATTCCAGCAAATTTACTATAAATTACAGATAAATATTCATAATTTTATTATTCCATGTAATATCAATGTGACTTTACCATGAAAATAAGATTAAGTACAAAGTTTTGGAAAAGGAGAGTGATATGACAGTGGTTTTCTGGCATATGGCATAATGTTATACAGAAGTTGATTTTAACTGCTGAGATTTGTCACCCACATAAAATCAAGTTTTTGGCCTCAGTGTCTTTTCTGTCATTCAATCTGGTACTCTTGTAGACCACAAGAGTATCTCATATACTTGATGAGTATTTTAATGAGCCTTTGATTCCATTCTTAGAAAATTGATTTCCTCTTCCTGTTTCATAAAAGTATTTATATTGCCTAAAGGAATTCAAGTCTGACTATTTTCACCTCAAAATTCTTTAAGATTGAGTGTTATGGTTTCATAAAGTAAATTAGGTTACTACTTCATAACTTTATCAAGTTCAAATAGTTATATATTAAGTTTCTGAGACAGTGAGTATGTATAGCCTACAACACACAGGATAGTTTGTCAATGTATGATTTTGAATATAGTATTTTACAAATTATTGAGAAGTAGCTTTATTTTGGCTTACTCCATATGTGAAGAAAACATCCACAGCTTCTCTCTTTGAAGAAAAACTGATGGTCTTAATATTTGAAACCCATTTGCCAATTATTCATTTGAATGAGGCTCTCAAAGGTAATATACATTTTTAAAATGACCAACTGTAGAAGGTCATATATATATATATGTCTTGTTATTCTAGAAATTAGCTATATGAAAATAGCAATGCAATAATATTTTAGAACAGTTCTAGCTCCATTTAGAAGAATATATCACAGTACATCTGTACTATTCAGTAATGTATTTGCCTCTATATAACGGAAAATCTAAGCAAAGAGTGTCTTAAATAATAATTTATTTGTCCCTTGTAATAAGTTGAAAGATAGGAGTCCAGGGCTGGCGTGATTATTCAGGCTCCTTCTACCTTTTATATCTGTATTCCCTGGAAGGTAGACCTCTATCGCCATACTTGTCAAGAGTTCTGCTATTCATGTGCATGTTCCAGGAAGGAAGAAAAGAATGAATGTTTTAGGAAAAAAAGTTCCCACATACCAAGACTTTTCTTCTCTCTCTCTCTCTCTTTTTTTTTTTCTATTTCGGAGGATGCTCCATATTCAGGGACTTGTACCTATATTTCTCATTAGACATTTTCATGTTTTGTGAACCCCCCAGTTGGAAGGGTTGTTATTAGATGGAGTATTTGGTTTACTAGCCCTTACAGTAAGAAAAAGCAAGTAAGAAGAATGTTGGTAATAGATGTTGAGTGAATTAACCTTGTCAACTCCTTTGTTTTTTTTGTTGGTTGTTTGTTTTTGTTTATTTTTTACTACTGTGTAACAAACTGTCTCAGAACCTAGTGGTGTAAAATAACAGTTTTATTTGATTTTCAAATTTGATTTTCAAAAACTTTTGAAGAGTTTAGGACATGACCAACTTCTTAGTTTATCTCTGACCCACAAGGCATATGCTAGAGCTGTTGAAAACACATCAAGAACGTTACAGTCATCGGAATAGACAAGCCATCAGAGTTTCTGGCAAACTCACAATGTTGTACAGACAAATTTTTGAGTTTGGGAAGAACAAGGAACCCCAAACTCGAGGGTTCAATCCCAGAGAGAATGGAGATATAGAGAAATGAATCTGACATTCCAGTTTTCCGCTGGATGCTTATGCCAATTTCTTAAGCTGCATAGGGCCAAGAAATAAAAAAGGTAAGTTCAAAGCCTCTATAAAGCAAAGTTTTTATCAGTCTTATAGTGCTAGGAAGACAAAAGTTGGAAATAGGATCTGCCAAAAAGGAAAGAATCTAGAATATGCCAGCTCTCAGTGGGGAACCTCGGTTCTCTACACTGTAGATGTGGGATAAATCAGAAGGACAATCTTACTAAAACTGTACTCAAACTTAAGTGAGCTTAGTTTCTGTTCTACTCAAAAAATAATAGACTAAACTCACTTTACAGAAAAATAACATTATCAAATTCTCAAAAACATTCCATATGTAGTATCCAGCTACAGTGGGTTGAATTGTGTACCCCAAAATTAAAATGATCAGAGGTTAGGTACCTAACTCTGGTACCTGTGAATGTGACCTTCTTTGGAAATAGGGTCTTTGCAGATGTAATCAAGCTGCGATGATATCACACTAGATTCAACTGGGACCTACATCCAATGACAAGTGTCCTTATAAGAAGAGGAGGACACACAGAAAAACACACACATAGGAGAAAACAATATGATGATGGAGTCAGAGATTGGAGTAAAGCAGCTAAAAGCCAAGGAATGCCAAAGATCACCAGTAGCCACCAGAAGCTGGAAGAGACAAGGAATGATTCTTCCCTAGAGCCTTCAGAGAGGACATAACCCTGCAGACACCTTGATTTCAGACTCCTGGCTCTCAGAACTGTGAGAAAATAAATTTTTATTATTTTTGGCCATCCGCTTTGTGGTACTTTTTTATAGTAGCCTTAGGAAATAAATACATCACCGTTCAATTATACATTACCAGGAATTTTAAGAGACAGACCTAGAGAAAATCAACAGTGGATTCAGAGCAACAAATGATGGTTATTACAATTACCACAATAACTATGAAACATATCTTCAAGAAAATATATAAGATCTTGGAAACTTTTATCAGCTAATTAAAATTTATGAAAAGGGTAAGATGAAAAGTCTAGAAATTAAAAAATATATATATGGAAAAAATTATGATTCAGATAAATAATTTGAACAGCACATTGGAATCAACTGAAGAGAAAATTAGTAAACCATTAGAAAGACTAGTAGAAAATATTCAGTCTGAATAATGGAATGTCAAAGGAATAAAAATATAGAAAGTACAGAAAAATATATGAAATGGTGAAAAAGCCTAACAGTTGTATAACAGGAGTCCCAGGAAAGTAGGAGAGAAAAAATTTAGCAGATAAATATTTGAAAAGATAACAGTTAATATATTTTCTAAAACCAATGAGAAACATCTCTCTGTTTCTTCAGGAAACTCTTTGAACACCAATAGGGTACATAAAAAGGAAACCACCCTAGATTTTCATATCATAATGAAACAAAATCTGACAACAAAAATAGTATCTTAAAAGAAGTCAGATAATAAAGGTATATTCTTAAAAGGAGCAACAGTGAGAAAGAAGACTAAATTTTTTTAATGAAAATGATGGAGGAATACACGTATTGAAATTCAGAGTTCAATGCATACAAAAGGAATAGTTGAATAGCAAAGATTTATGTATTTGTCCCAAGAACTTAGAAAAAGAACAGAACATAAAACCCAGAGAAAGTAAAAGAAAAGCATACTGATAAAACCAGATAATGATAAAAACAGAAATCAATGAAAGAGATAATAAATACACAATGAAGAGAATCTGCCAAACCAAATATTTTTGAGGGGAAAGAACTAAAATTTATAAATTATTGTAAGATTAATCAAGAAAAAAGAAACAAAAATAGCAGGAATAAAAAAGAGACAATAGCAAAGATTCTATAGATTTTAAGAAGTTCAAAAGATGGTATTATAAGCAACTGTGGCCAATAAATATTAACTTTTTCAAGAAAATAAAATTGCAAACATTTTTTAACCTTGGAACAGGCAAAGATTTTTTAAAAACTGATGTAAAATAAAGGAAAACATAGATCAATTGGGCTACATTGAAACTAAGAATTTCTGTTCATTAAAAGACATACCATTACAATTATGAAAAAGAAGCGACAGAGTGGAGGAGAAGATTTACAATATTTATATCTGACAAAGAACCTGTATCTGAAATACAAAAAGAACTTCTACAAATGAATAAGAACAGCAAAGAAATTCCAAGTTTTAAAAATAGGCAAAAATCTTGAGTACCCACTTTACAAAATAGAACATACATATTGTTAATAAATATATAAAGATCTGTTCAGACTTTTAAGTCATTAAAAAATACAAATCAAAACCACAACATGATCCCACTAATGTGATAACCACTACAGTAGCAAAAGGAAGAAGGCTGACAATCAAGATCGAAGGAATGTGAATGAAGAGCAATTGAAAAGCTCAAACAACAGTGTTTTACTCTTGCTCATATCACTTTGAAAAATGCTTTGTCCTATACTCTGATGCCGCAATTTCCCTTACTAGGTAAATACCCATCAAAATTGTTTCCATAGTTTATCAAACATTGCTATTCATAACAACAATAATAATAATAATAATAATAAAAACTTCAACCAAATGTTCACCATTAGAATAGAGAAGGATATACTACATTACAACAAAATACCATACAGCACTAAGAATGAATGAATAGTTGCTATACTCACATCAAATTTGAATCTCACAATGTTGAATGGATGAAGACAGACACGTATATACTGAATAATTCAGTTTATTAAAAGAAAAAAACCCAAAGACAAGCAAAAATTCTATAGTGTTAGAATTCAAGACAATGGTTATTTTCACGTGTGGCTTACTTACTGGGAGAGGTTATGAGTTGGGGTTTCTGAGGCACAAATCATATTCTATTTCTTGATGTAAGTGTCCATTACATTTTTGCTTTCATTTTTAAAAATTTATTGTTTTGTGTACTTTTCTGTATATATATTTCAAAAAAAATTATTTAAAAAATAAAAATGTTAGTTAGAACCCATAACCAAGGGTTAGGTGGGCGGTGGAGGTCAAATCACTTGGGCTTTAGAGTCTGATAGGTTTGGGTTTGAATATTGGCAGTGCAATTTCTGGTCTCTGTGGCCTTGGAAAAATTACTTAACACCCCTGAGTACTCAATTTAATAATATTAAAAAATAAATAATAATACTTTTTAGACATAAATTGCCTTCCTCGGTAACAGAATGTACATTGTGTTGTGGATGACAATGCACCTATCTTTTAAAAGAAACAAGCAAACACGCAAAAAACAAACAAAACTATTTTTCATTGTGTATCACTGAAAATATTTTAAATTTATTCTCTATGGCCAGCGCCAGTAACTACAGAAAAATTATGAGATACTAAATTGAATAATTCATGGCTTTTTCTCATATGGAACTCACAAGCTCTTAGGGAAAACAGAGAAAAACTATGTTTCATTTAAAAATGTAAGTTCTATGACAACAGGAATCAAGTTTTTGTCTTATTCACTCCCTTAGTCTCCTGGCCCAGCATGAAAATGTTTACTGCAGTAACAGTCACTAAGTATTTGTGAATTGAATGAATGAACATGAAAGTAAAGTGCTATCATAGAAGACCTCACATGTTACAGTGGGAGAATGAAGAACTGTGTGCACCTATATCTAGGAGTGTTGGAAGACTACACAGCAGGGGGAAAATTAATTTAGAGCTTAAAAGATAAGTAGGCACATATCAGCCTGGCTTGGTGGGAGAGGAAATTGAGAGAAGTGTAGCAAAGCAGTAGAGGCATTCTTAGCAAAGAAGACATAAAGTACTGACTTCTTTTTTTCCTGTTAAACAGAACAGAAAATCAGGAGAAGTTAAAGGAAAAATAATGAAAGAAGCAGTGTTTCTACAGTAGTCTAAATTCTCTTTAAGTTCTCCCTACAGCTGTGATGCACTGGGTTGCCAATTTTGGTGACTACCTTGGCCTCCTATTCTGGGTAACTTCCAAGACCAGTTGCTTTCCAGATATCTCCGCTAGGTTACTTTGTTCCTCATTTTTCCGGGGTTCTGTAATGTCACTGAATAACTAATGTGATCAATGCATTTAAATCACGGTAATAACCACTTATTTCTAATTTCTGAGATAGTATTTCAATGTCATACAATATTTAAATAAATGGATCTTTAAAGTAATGGATAATTTGAGGATTCTAACCTCTATGGGAAATATTTTGGGACATATATGACTTTTTCCAGTGGACTCAGGCTTTCTTTTTTTTTTTTTTCTTTTACTTTATTGAGATATAATGGACATATAAAATTGTAATATATTTAAAGTGTACAACATGATGATTATATATATATACACACACACACACATTGTGAAAAGATTCCCGTGATTAACTTAACACATCCATTACCTCACATATTAACTTTTGTGTTTTGTTTTGTTTTGTTGAGAAAGGTGAAGTTCTACTCTCTTAGCAAATTTCAGTTATACAAAACAGTATTTTCAAATAAAGTCACCATTTGATCTCAGGCCTTATTCATCTTATAACTGAAAGTTTGTACCCTTTTACCAACCTCTCCACATTTCCACTACCCCCAGGCCCTTGCAACCAAAGCTCTACTCTCTGTTCCTGTAAGCTCAACATTTTTTGTTTTTTTCAGATTCCACATAAAGTTACACCTTACAGTATTCTATCTGGCATATTTTACTTTAAAAATGCTCACCAAATTCATTCATGCTGTTGCAAATTGAAGGATTTCCTTCGTTTTTTAAGGATGAATCCCACATTTTCTTTATCCGTTCATCCACCAATGGACACTTGTTTCTATACTTCAGTTATTGTGAATAATGCTGCAATGAACATAGGAGTAGGTATCTCTTTGAAATCCTGATTTTGTTCCTTTTGGATATATACCCAGAATTGGGATTGCTGGATCATACGGTAGTTTTTGTTTGTTTGTTTTGAGGAGCCTCCCTGCTGTTTTCCATAGTGGCTGCACCAGTTTACATTCTCACCAATAGTACACAGGGTTCCCTTTCTCCACATCTTCTCCAGCATTTATCTCGTCTTTTTGTTGATAGCCATCCTAGCAGGTGTGAAGTGATATCCCTTTGTGGTTTTGATTTGCATTTCCTTTTTTTTTTTTTTTTGACCCCTCTGTGCAGCTTGCGAGATCTTAGTTCTGACCAGGGATTGAACCCATGCCCTTGGCAGTGAAAGTGTGGAGTCCTAACCACTGGACCACCAGGGAATTCCCTGATTTGCATTTCCTGATGATTAGTGATGTTGAGCACCTTTTCATATAACTGTTGGCCATCTGTATGTCTCCTTTGAAAAAATGTTTATTCAGGACCTTTGCCCATTTTTAAACTGGGTTGTTATTTTGCTATCGAGTTGTGTGAGTTCCTTGTATATTTGGATATTAACCTTTTATCTGATATGTGGTTCTCAAATATTTTTTCCATTCTGTAGGTTGCCTTTTCATTTTGTTGACTGTTTCTTTTGCTGTGCAGAAGCTTTTTACTTTGATGTAGCCCCACTTGTTTACTTTTGTCAGGCTTCATTTCTTAGCTTTACTGTTACCTCCTATGTTACATCTTGCCTGATATCCGGGTACAGATGCTACTCCTTGATGCTGAGCTGCTCCTCTGTGTAACAGTTCCACAAATGATGTTTGCTTCTCTGTACTTCCTTTAGTCAGCAAGCTGATAGAGACCAATGTTTATTCCCTTCTTTGTATCCTTTGCGCTCAGCAGCGTTCTTAGTAATCAGAAGTCACACAATAAATATTTGTTGAATGAATAAATGTATACAAAATAGGCAGTGTCTATCTTAAAGGAGGTGACCTGGTAATAATCTAGAGTTTCTCCAAACAGACAGTTTGCTTTAAATGTACATGAGCTTGTTCTGAACTTGAGTTTTCTAGCAGATTTAAAGATTCAATTTTCTGGTATGAAATCACCTTCTAGGCAGAAGGTTTTAATTTTTCATTGTTAATTTCTGATTGTGATTCTCTACTCCCCATAGAACTTGCCTATGACACCAGCTGAGCTAATGGCTGACTCAGGCCTAAGGCAGCAAGAGGGCTTTATGAGGATATGACCCAGGGCAGAAGGTCTGTGGTGTCATGTCCTTGGTTAATCCATTGATCAACAAACTCAAAGACTCTGGAAGATGGAGAGTATGACCCAAAGGAGACACTCATTTCCCAGCAGCATCTACAGGGCAATGGTGAGAAGAAACAGTAAATATACCATTGCCATACCTAAATATTAATAATGAATACATTGCTGCATCAGGTACCGTTGTTTGGTTTCTAAAGCCCATTTCATCCCTCTATCTTTATAGCAATCTTATAGTTTGGGTGAGATTGACCCTTCCCTCCACTGCAAGTAAGGGCCTAACTGACATAAAACATATAGTATAATCTCGCTCTTCTTACCCAGCAAATGGTTCTACTGGGCAGACCAAAGCCACTGATCACATCATGATAGCCCCCTGGCCACAGCCATGGGTTCCTATCATGGAAAAAAAATCAGAAAGGTTAAAGCAGTATTGACAGAACTATAACTTCACTTTTGACATCACCAAAATGATTTTTAAAGTACATGTATAATACAATGGAAGCTTTTCTGTCATAAGGAGTGTGTAATTTACTGAAAGACTCCTGCTTTTTATCTGTTTGTTTTGATTGAGTTACCATTCTGTATATTATACAGTCTCAGTGGTAGTGATGTTTCCAGTGGGATAAAAATCAGTTCTCGTGGGAGTGAAAAACTTAGATATGACAATAGTGTGTGGACCCCCACGCACACTACCTAAACAGACGTACAGTATATTGTGGTACCGAATTTCACGAGGTAAGGCCGCTAGAGAAAAAAGTGTATCTTAAAAGGCTACAAAGAGGAGTGGTAGTAAGAAAAAAAAAGGTTGAGAAACACTTCTATGGATCATCTGTGGTAAAATACAAATTCTCTACTAGATTATGTTTGCATTTTCTCAGAGCCTACTTCACACTCTCAGGTGGTATGTGCAAGCTAATTTTATTAGTTCAAGCAGTCCTCTAACTGGGAGGTCAAATCTATAGAAAGTAAGTTGTAAGACTGTGATGTGTCTCCAAACTAATTAGATGTGCTCTGGGAATGTCCTCACCTCTGTGGTGGGCCTAGCAGCCAGGAGCAGAGTTCCCTGAGAAGGGAGCTGGTATGTAGGTAACAAGTGCTAAATGAACTCAAGTGTCAGACTGGCTGGCTCTCCTAGGCAAAGAAGGAAGGGGAAGAGAGGAGAGAACAGAGGGAAGAGGAGAGGAGGGGGAGAAACACCCAGTGAGAGAGAAGTCACAGTGTTTTGAACCTAACCTCAGAAGTGACGCGCTGTCACTTTTGCATATTCGATTCCTTATAAGCAATCGAAATAACTCAAGGGCTTGAACGCCAGGCCCCCAGAATCGCTGGGCTCCCTCTAGAGGCTGCCTACCGCAGGCCTGCCACCGACCTTCACAGTCAGAGCCCAGCTCCGCTTGGCAGGTCCTTCTTCAAACCTGCCCTCTCACTCTCTCCACGCCTGCCTGACTCTCTCAGTGCCTTCTATCCTCTGGGCCTCCTGCCGCAGTACCACTGCTCCTATCGCCTCCTGAAAGCCCTTCCTTTCCTTCTTTGTACACTGAACTCTTACTCATCTTTTGGATTTTGCATTTATTCCATTATTTCCTATTTTTCCTAATTGCACCTTAGGTCCTTGGATAGGGTTGCCAGATAAAATGTAAGATGCCCAGTTAAATCTGAACTTCAGATAAAGAATGCATAATTTCTTTTTAGTATAAGAATATTTCAAATATTTCAAGAGACATACTTATGCTAAAATATTATATGTTCTTTATCTGGAATTCAGATTTAACTGGGCATCCTGTATATTTATATGTTAAATGTGGCAACTCTACCTGGGAGGGACCTCACAATTTCCCCAGTGCCTTGGTCAGGTCGGGCCTGTAGAAGATACTCCATCAATATTTTTTGGGTCGATGAGTGATAATTTTTATAGCTTTTCAGAATAGATAAATTATACAAATCAGGAGTACAATATTTATTAGTTAATAAATCATGATCATTTAGAAAGACTCACTTACTGTACTTTTAGGCAGTTTTCCTTTCTGATGAGCTGATATCAACTCTTCATAGTGAAGTTGTAATTTGTGTCCAGTTTCTCTTCATCCAGCAAATCCTGGCTTTATCACTCACTGTCCCCTAGAGAAAGTAAACTTTTTAAAAAGTCCTTTGAGAGACAGAATTGTAAAATGGAAAACTTTGTAATTTTGACAGAGCAACATAAATGCTTTCAGCCTCAGGTTTTTTTTGTTTTTTTTGTTTTTAATTAAAATGACAGTAAAAGCAGGATTGCTGTGAGGATTAAAAGGGCCAATGAGAATAAAGCAGTAAGGAGCATGCATTGCACTTAAAAGGCATTTAATGAATCTCCCTTCAGTCCCTCCTGACCTCCTCCTCATATACATATCTCAAAGTAGCCAAGACAAAATATATACACTGACAGTGAAAATAGGAAGCCTCTAAAATTCATGGAAGACCTCAAAAGCAAAGAACATATTTTCTTTTACGTTTCCAATCCATTTAGGGAATTAGTCAAACCACTGTAATAAAGGTAGTTGAGACTTGAATTAAGTGTACTGTTTGTTTTGTTTTACTTTTTATTTTATTAGAGCTGAAGAATACAACAAATCTGCTTGGGGATAAAGTAGGTATATAGAATGAAAAGAGGTGTCCTCTGTGATGATTTAGATCTTAAGCTCTGACAGGAAATAATCATGAGCTTAAACAATGCCGGATTAAGCAACGAGAATCAGAAGGGTCACCAAGCAAGAGGAGGCCAGCTTGCAGTGCACGCCCCCCACTCGGACTGCATTGTTTCATTACCGGTTCAACGCCAGGTTAATAATCACTATCAACTGTCACATTTATTTAAGGCTTCCCTGACAGGATATTAACAGTGCACTGACACCGTATAGCTTGCGATTTCTGTCAAGTGAAGTGTGCCAGGGCAGGACGCTTAGGTGGGGGAGTGCATTATACACTATGCAGCAGGTGCCGATTGTTTCTGAGGGGTTTGTTTATAGAGGCCTAACTGACATATAGCATTATATTAGTTTCAGGTGTACAATGATGATTCAGTATTTGTATATATTGCAAAATGATCACTAACATGTCTAACATCTGTCACCAGTTACAAAATGTTTTTCTTGGGATGAGTACTTTTAAGATCCACTCTGCTAGCAGATTTACTGCAGCAGTTTAATTAGTATAAATAATGTTTAAAACGTCATAGAAATCTGTAACTTCTCATACTTTAGTTCTCCTAATGGAATCTGGTGGGGAATAATACACTTAGGAAGACTTGTTAATCAAGATAGTCAAAATGCACCATACTTGGAGATTAGATTTTAGGTGAATAGTTTTCAAAAATAAAGATTTTTTTGAATGAATATTTTAAATCATTATATTCAAACATATTAGTAGTGTTTATGAATATGCTAAAGAGAGAACAAACTATTGTTTCAGGTATATATCTTAATATGATCAATCCAAAATTATCTGCCTTGTTTGATAGGAGTATGTAATTTTGAATGTACAGATTTCAAGCTGGTTAAATAATTGGAGACATGACATCTATTAAGAAAATACTCTGTTTTTGATTGACTGGAAAAGATTTAGTCTTTTCTTCACATACTAAAAATAATTTAAGTGGACTGACTCAAGAAGCTATCAGTGCCCAAATCTGCAATTCTGTTTATGAGGGCATCGAAGGAATAAAAGCTCAAACTTGATTAGAAAATAAACATTTGGCTTAGAGGAGATGTGAATTCTATCATACAATATTTACTACATAATTTTTAATAAACCAACATTTAATTTTGTGAAAATAATACTACAGACTGTTAGACTTTTAATAGTAGTTCATTTACTTTTCTTTCCAGTTAAAATTTTTTTTTAAACACGTTTTACATTTCTTCTTTCTCTTAAAATATTTGAGTTCTAGAAAAGAAGTTAGAGTTGACTGCTTCTTACTCATATAAAAAAGTGACTATATTAACCATTTACCCCTATAACTTTCTCTAGATAATCTCTTTGCATGATTTGTCTCCCCTGTTACCTGTAACTCTTTGAACCACACCTCACTGCTCCGCCTTCTTCTCCCTGCCCCTCCTCTGACTGTGGGGAAGCCCTGGAGTCAATAACACCAAGTTCACGTACCACTCATGAGTGCTCACTGATCACAGATACATAGATGGGACTTTCTACTAGACATCCCATGTGAATATCGAGCAGGCATCTCAAATCCATTATGTTCACAACAATACTCTTGATCCCCTACTCCCTCCAGAAAAGGCTGCTTTGTGTCCCAAATCTTTGGTCCCACGATTTATCCACTTCCTGAGTTAGAAGACTAAGCATTATTTTAGGTTCTTTTTTCATCTTCTCATCCAACATTGCCTTTTATCAAGTCTTGTTACATTTACCTTTAAACTATAGCCGAATCTATAACTCCACATCTCCACATCCACTGCTAATATTCTGGAACAAGCCTCCATTATCCAATACTTGCCTGGACCACTTCCTAAATGGTCTGTATGCTTACATTCTTGACTTTCATTGAGTCTGTTCTCCACTTAGAATCCAGAATAATCTTTTACAAACAGATCAGAGCATGCAACTCCCTTAGTGAAAATGACTTCTCATCTCATAAAGGCAAGGTGTTAAATGTTTTAAATGGCCCACGAGTGCCTCCACAACCAAGATGAATCTTTTGCATCTCACTTGCTATTCTTCTCTCTGTCTATTTTAGCTACACTGAATTCATCCTGCTCCTAAAACATACCAAGTCCATTTCTGCCCCAGAGAATATTTGCTTCCCCCTCCATCTAGAATATGTTTCCTGATATTTTACAACAGTCAGTCCTTCACATTATCCATGTCTCTGATCATATGTCACCTTCTCAGGAAAGATTTTCCTGATTCCTTCACCCCAAACAGTATGATCTCTTTCAAGGCAACAAATTGCACTGGACAAAGCTAAGCAGGCAAGGATATTGAGATACGGGACAAAGGCCACAAATAAGTCTGACCTTGACTTGAGCGGAAACAAAAGGAACAGGGCTTTTAAGAGCTGGGGTAAGGGAGCAGAGACCTTAGACCATCTGTGTTTACTAACTGGCTTTACCCAAAGGAAAAGTAAACTTTCCATATCTTCATGACAGGAGGTAGTTTTACACCTTGGAGCAAGGTATCCACTTAAGTGAGATGCCTACACTATCTTCCTCATTAGTTACCTTGCAAAGGGATGGTTCCCAGGCCCTTGACAAATACACCCCTGCGGTGTGAAACTGGAAAGAGGCTTTTAAAAGTTATACGTGCCAAAGGCGCGGAGAAAGAGTTTATAATTACAGGCATTCTAAGATAAACGCTTCCAAAAAAGAGAGGTCAAACACTTTCTTATATACTAGCAACAGACAAGTGGAATTTGAAATTAAAAACACAATATCACTTACATTAGCACCCCCTAAAATTAGTTAGGTAAGCCATAAAAGGGGAAATCGACAGTAACACAATAATAGTAGGGGACTTTAACACCACACTTACATCAATGGACAGATCATCCAAAATGAAAAGAAATAAGGAAACACAAGCTTTAAATGATACATTAGACAAGATGGACTTAATTGATATTTATAGGACATTCTATCCAAAAACAACAGAATACACTTTCTTCTCAAGTGCACACGGACCATTCTCCAGGAGAGATCACATCTTGGGCCACAAATCAAGCCTTGGTAAATTTAAGAAAATTGAAATTTTATCAAGCATCTTTTCTGACAACAGCACTATGAGACTAGATATCAATTACAGGAAAAAAACTGTAAAAAATACAAACACATGGAGGCTAAACAATACGCTACTAAAGAACCAAGAGATCACTGAAGAAATCAAGAGCAAACCAAAAAATATCAAAACAAATGGCAGTGAAAACACAATGACCCAAAACCTACGGGATGCAGCAAAAGAAGTTCTAAGAGGGAAGTTTATAGCAATACAATCCTACCTCAATAAACAAGAAACATCTCAAATAAACAACCTAAACTTACACCTAAACCAATTAGAGAAAGAAGAAGAACAACAACAACAAAAAAACCCCAAAGTTAGCAGAAGGAAAGAAATCATAAAGATCAGATCAGAAATAAATGAAAAAGAAATAAAGGAAACAATAGCAAAGATCAGTAAAACTAAAAGCTGGTTCTTTGAAAAGATAAACAAAATTGATAAACCATTAGCCAGACTCATCAGGGAAAAGACTCAAATCAATTAGAACTGAAAAAGGAGAAGTAACAACTGACACAACAGAAACACAAAGGACCCTGAGAGACTACTACAGGCAACTCTACACCAATAGGATGGACAACCTGGAAGAAATGGACAAATTCTTAGAAAAGTACAACCTTCCAAGACTGAACCAAGAAGAAATAGAAAATATAAACAGACCAATCACAAGCACTGAAGTTGAAACTGTGATTAAAAATCTTCCAACAAGCAAAAAACCCAGGGCCAGATGGCTTCACAAGTGAATTCTATCAAACATTTAGAGAAGAGCTAACACTTATCCTTCTCAAACTCTTCCAAAATAAAGCAGAGGGAGGAAGACTCCCAAACCCATTCTATGAGGCCACCATCACCCTGATACCAAAACCAGACAAATGTCACAAAAAAAGGAAACTACAGGCCAGTATCACTGATGAACATAGATGCAAAAATCCTCAACAAAATACTAGCAAACAGAATCTGACAGCATATTAAAAGGATCCTACACCATGATCAAGTGGGGTTTATCCCAGGAATGCAAGGATTCTTCAATATATGCAAGTCAATCAATGTGATACACCATATTAACAAATTGAAGGATAAAAACCATATGATAATCTCAATAGATGCAGAAAAAGCTTTCAACAAAATTCAACACGCATTTATAACAAAAACTCTCCAGAAAGTGGGCATAGAGGGAAACTACCTCAACATAAGAAAAGCCATATATATGACAAACACACAGCTGACATCATTCTCAATGGTGAAAAACTGAAAGCATTTCCCCTAAGATCAGGAACAAGACAAGGGTGCCCACTATCACCACTACTATTCAACATAGTTTTGGAAGTTTAAGCCACACCAATCAGAGAAGAAAAAGAAATAAAAGGAATCCAAATCGGAAAAGAAGAAGTAAAGCTGTCACTGTCTGCAGATGACATGATACTATACATAGAAAATCTTAAAGATGCCACCAGAAAACTACTAGAGCTAATCAATGAATTTGGTAAAGTAGCAGGATACAAAGTTAATGCACATAAATCTCTGGCATTCCTACACACTAACAATGAAAAATCAGAAAGAGAAATTAAGGAAACACTCCCATTTATTATTGCAACAAAAATAATAAAATACCTAAGAATAAACCTACCTAAGGAGCAAAAGACCTGTATGCAGAAAACTATAAGACACTGATGGAAGAAATCAAAGATGATACAAACAGACGGAGAAATATACCATGTTCTTGGATTGCAAGAATCAATATTGTGAAAATGACTATACTACCCAAAGCAATCTACAGATTCCATGCAATCCCTATCAAATTACCAATGGCATTTTTCACAGAACTAGAACAAAAAATTTTACAATTTGTATGGAAACACAAAAGACACCGAATAACCAAAGCAATCTTGAGAAAGAAAAACGGAGCTGGAGGAATCAGGCTCCCTGACTTCAGAGTACACTACAAAGCTATAGTAATCAAGACAGCATGGTACTGGCACAGAAACAGAAATATAGATCAATGGAACAGGATAGAAAGCCCAGAGATAAACCCACACACATATGGTCACTTTACCTTTGACAAAGGAGACAAGAATATACAATGGAGAAAAGACAGCCTCTTCAATAAGTGGTGCTGGGAAAATTGGACAGCTACATGTAAAAGAATGAAATTAGAACACTCCTTAACACCATACACAAAAATAAACTCAAAATGGATTAAAGACATAAATATCAGGCCAGGCACTATAAAACTCTTAGAGGAAAACAAAGGCAGAACACTCTTTGACATAAATCACAGCAAGATCCTTTTTGACCCACTTCCTAGGAAATAAAACAAAAATAAACAAATGGGACCTAATGAAACTTAAAAGCTTTTGCACAGCAAAGGAAACCATAAACAAGAAGAAAAGACAGTCCTCAGAATGGGAGAAAATATTTGCAAATGAAGCAACTGACAAAGGATTAATCTCCAAAACATACAAGCAGCTCATGCAGCTCAATATCAAAAAATACAGACAACCCAATCCAAAAATGGGTGGAAGACCTAAATAGACATTTCTCCAAAGAAGACATCCAGATTGCCAACAAACACATGAAAAGATGCTCAACATCACTAATCATTAGATAAATGCAAATCAAAACCACAATGAGGTATCACCTCACACTGGTCAGAATGGCCATCGTCAAAATCAAAAATGACTTTTTTACTGGGGTGGGATATGAAGGTGGAGAATAGACTCCATCAGGTGCTAGCAAGTTGCCATCTCTTAAAAAGAACTAAGAGGTGCTACATAGCTGCTCCTGAGTCCATCACTATAACCAGCATGTCCCTCTTCTACCACCAACACTCAATTTCCTTCACCCTGGACAGCACTTCAGCTGGTCTGGTTTGCTTGTCCGGTTGTATGATCCAAATCTGAACCCCTAAGGGGTTTGTGTCCTTAGGCATCTTACCCTTGTTGGTGCATAGTTGCTGAAATGAACTATTTAGAGCCGTCACTGGGCACCACAATACATCCCAGTGAATGCACTTGTTTCCAGACTTCCTCCTCTTTACTCCTGTGAGGCAGCTTCCCCAGAAGCTTATGATAATCAGAGTTGATTATCTCTTCCAGTCTTGTAACTCCTTCACTTGCCTTCTGGTACTTTGGCAAAAGCATACTAAAGTGATCAGATGGCAGTCAGAGCTCTCAGTTCAATGGAACCTGACAGAAGCTTTCTGCCCTTGGGAACCAGAACGTCTAACTGGCAGAGTTTAAGATTGTGGACTGAAAAGCTTAAATTCCACAATTAAATCCCTGAACGTGGTGGTGATAGAAGCCAGGTCTGCTTTGACTCTTTGGTTCCTGTACCTATACATTGCAGATATTGGGGATATAGTACTTTGTATCAGCCACTGGGTCAGTGCATATACCTCATGATGGAAGATAGTGTCCCAAATCCACAAATTATTTTCCTTGAGTTGGCACTTTTAGCTGAGCTTCCAAATTGGCTATGGGTGGCTAATAATGCACGTAAGACCAGTGAGTCCCACTGTCATCCGCTACAAAAAGGTTTCTTGGTCTGAGGCGATATGTGTAGAACTATTAAGTCCATAGAGCCGGCACTCTGAACAGAGAAGCAAATCTCTATCCAGAGCAAACACTGATTCTAGTAATGAAAAATAGCTACCTCCTCCAGGGGCAAGGGGACCAATGTAATGGAACTTCCACCAGATAACTGATGGTCACATGAAGAAATAATGCCATACTGAGGAATCAGCTTTGTTCTCTGCTGCTGTCAAGGTAGGCATCCAGGACTACCAATAGCTGTATCAGCTTTGATGAAGTGAAAGCCATGTCATTGGACCCACGCAGAGTTGCCACCATGGCCACCCCTTATGGGCCAGGGGTCAAGCAGTCAATGGCCAAGGAATGAGGCTGGCTAACATCCAAGGTCAAGTCATCTTGTCCACCTACTAGTTGAGAGCCTCCTCTTGGTTGGATGCTCTTTGGTGGTCATTAACGTAAATTCTATACACTTTGTGTCCATTTCCATAGGGACATCCACAGGGTTCTTCCCCAGACTACTTTGTTCTCCATCTTCCAGTCTTGCTTCTTCTCGTTGCCCAAACACTGGCCAACCCATTCGCTACTGCCCAGGAGTTAATGTGCATTCATTTCTTCACTGGTATCAAATGAAAAACCTGTGTATTACTTGCAGCTCTTCCCATTGGGAGGATTTCACTCCACAAGGTTAGCTGCTTCCTAGAAGGCTGCAAATTGATAGGGGTCCAATGCTGACCACCACCAACATATCACACCAACCATCCTGTGAAACAGATCCAAGTTATTTCCTTTTCTGTCAGTTGGCCATAGGTGTGAGTTGAGGGAGAAGCATCAGTACAACAGATCTAATGATGGGCGTGGCGTGATAGGTACATGAGCCACCCGCTCATGCAATTTACATATGCTTTCTCAATTTTTCCTGGTCCATTTCAAATAAACCATTTCTATTTGACAATGGAATACTGGTGTGTTTGCCTGATATTAAGCTTGGTGGATCTAATAATATGATAATGCACAGCTCATAATGGATAATTACCTGGAGTCCCATGGTCAGGCACTCAGTTTTTATGAAAGCCCAATAGCCTAAGAGGTGTATGTGTGTTAAAGGGGGAACAGTTCTTTGACACAGAATGATATGGCCATGCTTCACAACCTTACCTGTCTGCTCTGCAATTTTCTTATAGGGGCTTGTCAAAGATACACAGCATCCTTAACAATGAGAGTATCTCTAGCATTATTTGGATTTGGTTATATGGCCCTTGTTTCTCTAGGTCTCATTCAAAATGATTTGCCTTCTATATTAGTCAAGGTTCTTCAGAGAAACAGAACCATATATATGGGGAATTTATTATGTGGGGATGGATCACATGATTATGAAGGCTAAGACGTCCAATGATTTGCCATCTGCAAGCTGGAGATCCAGGAAAAGTCGATGGTGTGATTCAGTCTGAATCCAAAGGCCTGAGAACCAGGGGAGCCTGTGGTGCTAATCCCAGTCTGATGGCTGGAAAAGATGTGATAAGATGTCCCAACTCAAGCATAGAAGCAGGAACAAAAGGGGTGAATTCCTCCCTCCTCGGCCTTTTGTTTGTTCAGGCCCTTAATGGACTGGATGTCCACCCACGTGGGTAGGTTGACTTTACTGAGTCCATTGATTCAAATGCTGAACTCATCTGGAAACACCCTCACAGACACACCCAGAAATAATGTTTAATCTGGGCACTTGTGAGACTGAAGTTGACACATAAAATTAATCATCACATCTGCTAAGTGACTTAATCAATAGATTAGGCAGTATTTCCATGCTACTTCTGAAATCAAAGAGTCCCAAATGCTGTAATCTTTGTCAGGTAGGGGATGTGAGGAGCAATGTTTTACCTTCTATCTCAGAGAAGATGTTCAAGAGTGCTTCAAATTTCTGGATTCCTAAAACTGTACCAATGTTGCAGGCTCCTGAATCTTTTTGGTGTTTAGAAGGCAGAAGAGTTGCTCCTATATTTCTTGATTCCCCTGGGGTAAGTTCTCCGAGTGAGGACAGCAACAATCCAGGGCCTCAGTAGACACAGAAACCCCCCAGAGGGAGGCGAAGTGTGGGTGTGTAGCAGTAACAGAGAGCCAGAGTACTGTCCCAAAGACACTGGTGACAGAGCAAACCATTGCAAGGGCTGCTCCAGCTAGAAAGCAAAGCAAACGCACTGAGCTACGACATGCAGAAGCTGGAACCCATATGTGCCCATTTATGAAGTTTTTATATAAATTAAGACTTTGTTTGTAATATTTACATACATTGTGTAGCTAATTATTAGTCGTTAATTAAATACCAAATGATCATCAAAGATCAGAAGGCAACTTCAGTAGGAGAAATAGAGGTGAGCAGGACAGTCATAAGCAAAGAAGGAAGGATTCTCTTGGATTAAAAAATTTATCGTAGAACGCTAAATGAGCGCAAAGGCTACCTGCATAGCTATGTAGCTATGTAGGCATGCTTACGTACGTAGGTAAAGGACCAAGGTAAAAAAAGTTAGTAACTTAATCTGTCTGCATTCATACTAATACCCAGCAGTATCCATCATCTGTATATTTCCCATCCTGCCTAAAGTAGTAGTTCAGCCATTAACTGAAGAGAATGTTCAACAGTTTTGATAACAGCTATTTCATGCAATACGATATGCAAAATAATAATATGAAACATACGTAATAATAATTAAAATCAATTATCTGCGGGATATCATCTCTGCTCTCAGTCCTTAGAGATGTTAAAGAATAAAAAATAGCATGTATAGTGCCTATCAGGTTATACTTTCCTCCTTCTTATGGCAATGGTATCTACTAAAGCAGAATATATAGATAAGGATACTATTTTAATTCGAGATGAGCAATTAAATTATTAATTGATATTGTTTACTGAACGCATCTTGTATGTGATTTTGTGTAAGACAGAGGCCTTAAAAAAGATTAAGGTGGAGATCTGTAAGTAATACACATGTGGAGACCACTTGAAAGTTCATGTAATATGCCAGTGAATACAAACGATGTAGTATTTCTAATCTTAGCAACTGCAATCAGACTCCAATTAAACAAAATAAAAATGTTCATGGATGAAATACAAATGTACTTAAAAATTTTAAATTCAAAACCGTGACTTTGGCTTTAACATATGATTTTACCTAGGCCTTAGCACAACTTATAGATGAAAGAAGCGTTTTACCTCCTTCTGGCCCTTAACATAATGAATATGCTTGAATTGGGTTTCAGGCATATGCACCCTATAGGACATTGAATTCTGTCCTTTTGAATGCTGGAGCAGTAGGGCCTTGAGATTTCATTTGCTTCTTTCTGTGCATATGTTTTAGATATGAAGAAAAAGATAAGAGTTTACATCTAAGTTTTTACCTGGAACTTTGCCACTTAGATTTAACACAATATCTATTAATCACATGCCAAAAGCATTTTATGAGGAGACTAAAGAAAGAAACTAGGTTCTGAATTATTTAGTCCCCGTCTCTCTGTACCTGGCAGTATGGTTATATTCCCCCACATTGTACAAGTTGTATACATAGAAGTTACTTTTTCCTCAGATGTTAGAAGACGATAGGCCACAAGGAATATATGCTTCCCACACAACTTGTTAGGAATTTGAGCAAAAGAACAGAAGAACGTGCTCTCTTCTCATTCCTAGGGTATTACTTGGATGTTGTTTCACTCTGTCTTTGTCAAGGTGTTCAATCTCACCTTAAAACTTCAATGCTGGGCTTCCCTGGTGGCGCAGTGGTTGCGAATCTGCCTGCTAATGCAGGGGACACGGGTTCGAGCCCTGGTCTGGGAAGATTCCACATGCCGCGGAGCAACTAGGCCCGTGAGCCACAACTACTGAGCCTGCGCGTCTGGAGCCTGTGCTCCGCAACAAGAGAGGCCACGATAGTGAAGAGGCCCGCACACCGCGATGAAGAGTGGCCCCCGCTTGCCGCAACTAGAGAAAGTCCTCGCACAGAAATGAAGACCCAACACAGCCAAAAATAAATATAAAAACAAACAAAAAAAAAACTTCAATGCTAATCCCACTACTGGGCATTTACCCTGAGAAAACCATAATTCAAAAAGAGTCATGTACCAAAATGTGCATTGCAGCTCTACTTACAATAGCCAGGACATGGAAGCAACCTAAGTGTCCATCAACAGATGAATGGATAAAGAAGATGTGGCACATATGTACAATGGAATATTACTCATCCATAAAAAGAAACGAAATTGAGTTATTTGTAGTGAGGTGGATGGACCTAGAGTCTGTCACACAGAGTGAAGTAAGTCAGAAAGAGAAAAACAAATACCGTATGCTAACTCATATATATGGAATCTAAGAAAAAAAAAAAAAAGGTCATGAAGAACCTAGGGGCAAGAAGGGAATAAAGACACAGACCTACTAGAGAATGGACTTGAGGATATGGGGAGGGGGAAGGGTAAGCTGTGACAAAGTGAGAGAGTGGCATGGACATATATACACTACCAAATGTAAAATAGATAGCTAGTGGGAAGCAGCCGCATAGCACAGGGAGATCAGCTCAGTGCTTTGTGACCACCTAGAGGGGTGGGATAGGGAGGGTGGGAGGGAGGGAAATGCAAGAGGGAAGAGATATGGGAACATACGTATATGTATAACAGATTCACTTTGTTATAAAGCAGAAACTAAAACACCATTAAAACAAACAAACAAAAAAATACACAAAACTTCAAAGCTTGTTCTAAGAGTAAACATTTGACAAAAAGTAGCCAGGCTGCTGTCCCTTGTGATCAGTTCCTATTAAGCTCTACTCAAGAGATTCAGGGGCAACATTACTCTGGGGCAAACAGAGTGGCAGCCTGTAGTGGGCAGCCTGACCTCCAGGGCCACCTGCTGCAGCCAGCCACCCATCAAACTGTCCTGCTCCACAGGAAGCTCTCTGATGGATGGGGCCTTGGCTTTTCTGAATACTCTCCATAGGTAGCAAATTGCTGGCCTAGACATCAATACCCTAGTAGGCTGTGTAGGACCACTCAGAGAAGTGTAAATCAGTATGTCAGGTAATATTTTGCTGTACGCTTTCAATTATTATTAACCCTTCCAGTTCATTATGATAGAAAACAATATTTTTAAAAGGTCATTTGAAAGAAAGAGCTGTTGTTTTTACATCAGTAAATACCTTGGGCCCCATACAATTCAACAATCTTAAATACCTTGCCATTTGATGGCAGGATATTAATCTAGAGCCCAAATACCTATTAACATCTCTGCCCTAGTTAGAAAACATGCATTTATAGTTGAGTCAAATTATAAATCTTTTTAACACTTGTAGAACAGAACATCCATATGTATTAAGAACACATATGGGTGGCCTTCTTGTTCTCTTGAGTCTTCCCAGTACGGCTCAGCAATCAGAGAGCTATTTGCTCTTAAATTGCATTTTTATATTGTTGAGGAGCTCTTTCTCTTTCCAAGATGCCTGAGGTTGTGAGGCTGCCAATAGATTCCTTTTCCACTTTGACACGGTTTATAGCCAATAATGACCTACAAAATTCTGTAACTCATCCAAATGGTAAAAACTGAAGCATACAGAGAAATCGCACGTTCTCTGTTAGAGAAGGTGGCCCAGCGCCCCAGCAGTGAGACCCCCCGTCCCTTTTAGTCTTTCCTGATTCTCTTGCAGAACAGTCTCCTGATAAGAGACATCTGGAAACACGAACTAGAAAATTATGAAATCACTGAAATATTTAATACTGTTTTCTTTCTCTGAAGCTTTAATAAAGCTTCTGTCTTCTATGAGAGTAAGAGGTAGAGTTATTAATTTTATTTTTGGCACCCAAGGAAGATGTTCCACTTATACCAGAGAGGTGAAGAGTGAATAAGTAAGAAATAGAGCTAAGTGTTTTTTTTTAGGTCTAACAAATATGTGCTAGAGAGAAACCTGGAAAGATTTCTTTTACCTCTAGAATGGTTATGAAATAAGACAGACTACCATCTGCAGAAATAGAAACCATAAACTCTTATTAGTATGCAAAAAAAAAAAAAGACTTTTCTCAGTCTATGGTCATTTTCAGCTGGCAGTCTTGCTCCAAAGAGCAAATGCAGTATGTGTTTTGCAGTCTTAACATTTTAAACTGCACACTTCCAAATCAGATTAAGGGAGTTACAAATGGAAAAAATAAATTTAGCACTTGGAAAATTGTTTGGTTTGAAATTTCTTGTAGCACTGAACATGTTGGTGAACAAAATGAAAATTAAAGCTTTGTATAATTCAGTAAAGGGAGAGAAAACCAAATTAGCACTTGGTTATTTCTAATTAAGTAAAAAGTGATTATCTTAATTAGACAAAACTGCCATTTCAGCAAAACTTTATTCCTGATATTTTGAGATGATTTTGTCAATATACTTTTGGAAAGAATAATATAACAATCTCTTAGTCAATTTTCACCTTCTAATTTTTGCAATGCACCATTTTACAAAATAAATATCCTAGTAAAGATTTACTTTACAGCATATGAGACAGCGCATAAGAATATGCAAACACATATTGTAGAGTAAAAATATGCATCTATCAATATCTATGTTAGTGTGGCTCTTAAGAGGATGGAGAAGGGGTAGTTTAATGGAACTAGTAATGCAGTATCAGATCCTGTTTGCCCATCTAGAAATATTTGTAATATTTCACAGTAACAACTAAATTATTACATAAAAGGATAGACAAATCTTTCAGAGTAAAACTATTGGTTCCCAGTAAATGTTTGTCAAATTGCATTTCAAAATGTGATTTCACAGTGCGTGTGAGCCCAGGGCTTACCTTAAGGATGGGAGACGCTCAGTGCTTTGGTGTCTGTGCCATCATGCTTCGTGGCACACAGTGGTTCATGACAACCAACCTACGTGGATGCATGTAGTTTGCAAGTTTCTTGGCAAATTCATATGGTTATTTAGCTTAACTTGGTAGTGAGATGAGCTTTCTAAATGACATGGATGGAAGAAAAAAGGTTTTATATTCAAATTATTAGAATTAATGTCATTAATATTATCAAACAAGACTATGGAAAATATTTATTGTGTGTGCTACATAGAGGCAAGGGGGCCACAGAGGCCTTTTGTTACTTATTCACCTCTTTCACCCAAAATTACAGTTGGTCCTTGAACAACATGGGTTTGAACTTCACAGGTCCACTTATATGTCCATATTTTTCAGTAGTTTTACTTCACAGATCATTAACTAAATGTGGGGGAAAGTTTGCGTTTGACTAGAGATCACAATATGTGGAATAAAAAAAAAAACTAGAATTTGGTCCGATTCTATGCAAACTGTTCATCTTCCTGCCCTGGGTGAGTCATTTCTTTTGTTTTGAGGCAGAGATAGCAGTATTCCGATTTTCAACTGTGTGACGACGGGCGGAGTGGTTCCAGGGTCAAGTGTACAAACATATTTTGGGTAGGGGAAGGTGGTGCAGTATAGCTAATTAGAAGGTGATAAATGGCTTAGAGAGAAAAGCAGGGAGGGAGAAGAGTATGAGGAAGATGAGGGATGTGGTCTAAATTTAAATTAAAATGTCAGAAAAAGCCTTACAGAGATTGTACAGTTTAGGAAAGACAAGCTTACAGTGGAAACAGGCTTCATGGGTATCTGGGGGAAGAATATTTGGGGCAGTAGAATCGGTTAGTTCAAAGGTTATAAGCTTTCGATTTTATCACCCAGACTTTCTTTTCTGAAACGGGATCACCAAGCAATTACTCTATGCAGTCATTCCTTTCTAGCCATGCTGAAATTTACAATAATATATATCAAAAATTTGGTGTAAAGCGGGTTAGTTAGTGAAGCACAAATAAGATCTCTTTATAAAATAGGCCTGGAACATAGATTTAGGTCCTGAAAACTTGCTGAGCTATCCGACTGCATCAGGGGATAGGAAGCAAATAGCCACGACTCACTTTTCTTTCTTCTACCTAATCCCAAAGTGCAAGACTAAATTATATGACACTTCAGCATATCATAAAAGGTTAGACAAGAGGTTTGTTGCCTTTGACCAAATGTCATTTATTATACAACTTATTTAACACAAAATAGTTTCGATTTGCTCTTTAATGTAAATTACAGAGATTGTAACAGAATAAAGTTTGAGTGCACTTCTTGTAAAGTTGCCAGTGGATATCTATAACTCATCTATATGCCTTTTTCGAGCACATTTTAAGCATTGTAGTGAGAATAAGGATCTTATAAGGGAATTAAGAGTGATGAATAATAATATTTCAAATAAGAAAAGGTAAATTCTTCTGAACCCATAATTTATCATCTACATTGGAGGAACATTTAATCATGAGGATGCTCACATTTTATAACCAAATTAACAACTTGTTAATCCAAAAAGGCATGTAATAAACATTGTAGAATGAACATTAATAAAGTAACTTCATGGAAAAGTCTTATTATTCTTAATCAGGTATTTGCAAGCTTCCAATTTCTAGTGATAGCTTCAAATAAAAATTAACTAACAACCACTGTTCAGTGATGTTATTTATTTCGAAGTTATATTTTCTCTCTTTCATAGATAGAATTAGTAATTACTCACATTACCATGTCTAAAAAATTAAGTAACAGTTTAATATGATTTGACAAATAAGTGGATGAACTCCTGAAAACTTTATTGATTCACTGGCCATTAAACAACATATAGCTTGTTAGATTATCATCTTTCAGGGACCACAGCCATACTCTTTGAGATTTATTTTTTTCTGTTTTAAGTATATAGGCTCTACCTATATTTTTTCTTAATTTGAAAAAATTAAACTTGGCTAGTGTCTAAAATCACAGATTTGCTGATCATAGATCATTTACTATTCAAGATGGTCTAGCTTCCTACCCCCCCAAAAAAGATATTCAATTACTCTATGGGGTTTGGCTTAACATTTCTTCAATATATGGATATCATTCTATTAGGTCATAAGTATTAACCTTATATATTGGAAGAAATCAAATCTGCATAGCTAATTATTAATTTTCTTAAATATAAAACTACGAAACCATTTACATTTATGGGGAGATATAAATCTGACTTATGGTTAAGCAGGTATTTGATGCATTACTCACCTCTCTAGTTATCTCAAATGAAAATCTATCTATCTATCTATCATCTATCTATCTATCTATTACATACAGTATAGGTAATGTATAAATATAATATGTATGCATGCCCCATAAATATAACATTGTAGCACTTTATTAAACGCTGCATAAGAAACCAGTATAATGTATGCATTTTTCTAATTTTGTTGATATCTAGATCTTTTTTAAGGCTTATGATTACCTCTGTGAAAGGGACGGTGGCATGATACAGAATTCAATGAGCTGCTATTGGAGCCAGCTACAATGAAAGAGAAAAAAGAAGTTTGATCAAGGTCACACCAGGATTAACTCTATCTTCGTAAAAGAGTGCCAGGGGATGTTTAATATCCACACATGGCAGACAAGACCTTGGTTTTACACTCTCACCTGAAAGACCCTCACATACTCTACTCAATAATTAATTTACTTCTGAAAGGATGGAGGTTAAGACAGGTGGGATTTGAAAGGAAGTTTAAATTCTTCAGTTGTACACTTAGGAGAACTCAGTACTTTGCAGTTTATCCTTGTGTATGAGACATAATTCCTAACCTAATGAAAGTATTTTAAGTGTAGTTTATGTGTTTCATTCTTTCACTTCTCCTATCTTTATGACAGGATATAGTTTTGGAGCAAGACCCCAAGTTAGACTCCTACCACCCCTCCCCCCATCCCCCCAGAAACTGGGGTGTTAACTTCTTTGATGATGACATTTCAAAGAGATGGTTCCCAGGTCTTTGAGAGAGATATTCCTGTGTTGCTAAGCTGGTGAGAGGCTTATTTAGCTTTTGAAAAGATTTACATACATTTCAAAGAGACTGAGAAAGAAGTTATAATTACAAGTTTTCTAAAGTACATGCTCTAAAAAAAAGAGAGTGAGGAAGAATTTCTGCCCTTATTTTCAACAGGAAAAATTAAGCCTCTTATTTTTAATTTGTATTTGCCCTTACAGTTTTTTTCTCTATTTTTATTGCTTTTCTGTTTTCTTTTTTTTTAAAGTTATAAATCACATTGACTGATCTGTCTATTCTTACACAGTCTCCCAATTTTTGTAGCTTTTGAGAAAGTTTTGAAATCAGGTAGTAAGTTCTACAAATTTGCTCATCTTTTAAAAACTTGTTTTGATTATCTAGGCCCTTTTCATTTCCCTATTAATTTTTGAATATGCTGCTGCGATTCTGATTTGAGCTTCATTGAAACTAAAGACAAATTTAGGGAGTATTGCTAACCTGACAACATTAAGTCATCCAGTCATGAAGGTGACATATTTTCCATTTATTTGTCTTCTTTAATTTTCTGTGATGTCTCTTAGTCTTCAGTGTATCTACCACACACTTTGTTACACATTTTATACTTTGTGAGGCCAATGTAAATATTTATGACATTTTTCCATTCGTTTATTGTACAATTAATCTACTATTTTCTTGCCCTTGCAATCTGCAGCCTTACTTAATTCATTTATTATTCCTAATAATTTCTTAGGAATTTTTACATGCACCATTAATCATCTGCAAATAAAAGTTTTACTCTTCCTCTCCAAAACTTGTGACCAAGTTGAATAGGAACATTAAGAGTGGGTGAGGTAGGCAAGGCACCTGAGGTTGCAAAATGTAAGGAAGCATCCCCTGCTCTCAAAGTGCAGACCCTGTACTTCAACATCCTGAGGGTGAGTATCCCCTTAAGAGGGCACTTAACAGGGAGGCACCCGTACATAACTGTGAGAGGATCATTTTTAGGAGTTTACTACTCTGTACCAGAAGTACAGCTATCCCTACAACTGAATTTTAATTCTTTCTGTTTAAAACAAAAGCACAAACAAAAACTTTAAAAACCTGTAGTTGTAAAATGATTATTACTGTAGTCAGTTTTATCAGGTTTGAATAAATCATAATTATATCAAATTTTCTGAGGAGGCTCTCATAATTTTGACCTAAGTTTATTTGTGGTAATGGTACATAGAGAGTTAGGGTCATGAGATTTCCCCATGTTTAATGCATAGCTCAGATTCTCATGTGCTAAATTTGGAAGAGAACTTAGGAATAATCTAAAAATAAATAAATAAATGAAAAACCACCATTTACTGATATCCTCTTATTCCAAGCACTACACCAGTTCCCTCCCTGTCCAATTCAGTCTTTCCAAGAACCATGCAAATTTGATATAATTAATCTCCACTTTACAAGTGAGAATACTGAAGATCAGAAAGAAAAAAATCACTCAACTACATCCTCACTGTGTGTTACTCATGGAAACAATCCTTCAGAGCAAGAATTTTTAATTTAAATTTTATTTTTTTGTGTGTGTTTTGTGCATTGATATATTGCAAAGCCTACAAGAATGCCAAAGCATCAGCACTTATTTAACGTTTGTTGAATGGATAAAATAATTTTGATGCTTAGTTAAGTTGCATTTCCATTGTTATCTCTGTTTTTTGGTAATGGTATACCTCTGACAATATATATGTAAAAATGACTGTCATATTTTGTACTTATATTTGAGGGGTATCTGTTTCTTTGTAGTAAGGCACTAGGGAAGGTTCAGGACTAACCTTTAGAATTGCTTACACCTTATAAGGTCACAAGGGGTGCTGATTTCAGTTTATGTTAAGATAAGGTAAAAAGTTCAAGTCATGAAGCTTGAACCATAAGAAAAGAAATGTTTTCCAATAGGTAAGTGTGTTGTCAGGGTATGAGCCATACTCATGATTCAGGCCATTAGCCAACCAGAAGTATTGTCCATAGGCAACAGAGCACAGACAAAGGCTTCAGGCACCAAAGAAGGAAACTACCCAAAATTAAACCAGTTTCTGAAAATAGAGACAAGAAGAAAATCTAAAATAAAAATAATAAACCTAAAGAGAGAGTACATAAAAAGGGCTGTATCCTGTGGAACAAAAATGAAACAAATGAGTAATGGTTCATACATCCTGGCTAAACCTAACAGACAGTAGCCACATTTTCCTGAATGAAGTTATTGATAGTACTGAATGCTTTACGTCAAGATAAATCTTGCAAGTGAGAGAAGACTGAATCTACAGAATTGGAACGTACTGAGTTTATTGAAAATAACTAAGCAGTAATTGTCAGAAATAATCTTAGTTAAGACGGCTATTCAAAGAGTAGGTTTTATGTCTAGCCTGGGGAAATCCAAGTTGTTCCTAGAACTCTGTTTAGTATTTTTGAGCCTTATTGGCATACACCGCATACAAAATATCTAACTGATCTAGCTCTCAGGAAGCTTACAGTCTTATGTAGGAGACAGACATTAATAAAAACAGTATCATAATTATAAATGTATTACATAAGACTTACAGTCTGAGATTAGTGCTGTGAAAGAAAGCAACAGGCTTAAAAGAGTGTGTAACAAAGACATATGACCTATACTGGGACTTTTGGGATCTTTCTGGAGAAGACAGCTTTTAAGTTAATATTGAAGTTATGGGTGACCAGATTTCCTAGGATACATATAAAATGAAAAGAGAAAAACAAAGGATTGAACCTTGAGGAACTGCAGGATATCATTTCTCTTAGAAAACAAAGAAGAAGCAGACAGACAGGTAGGTGGAGAATAAGAGAGAATCAGTCCGTGGAAGTCAAGGGAAGAGCTATTTTCTAGAAAGTCTCCTTCTGTGAGCTGTCCACTAGAGCAGTGGTTCTCAACATGGTGGGTGGGTGGGTGAGTTGGGGTCCTAAGGAAATTCGTCATTATCTAGAAGCATTTTCGGAGGTCACAGCTGGGGAGGGAGCTACTGGCATCTAGTGGGAAGAGGCCAGGGATGCTGCTAAACATCCTACAATACAAAGGAAAGGTTCTCACAGCAGGTTAATAATCCACTCCAAAGGGCTGTGATGCTAAGGATGAGAAACTGACACTAGTACAAAGAAGGTAAAGTAGCCACAGAATTGTCTCGGCACTCTAAAGAGTGACTGATGCCAAGAGCTGCTAATGAGAGGTGTTTTGGTAAGGGAAGCAGAGTCCGAAGTCTGAAAAAGAGCTGCTGAGGACAGCAGTTGTAGAGAGCCACTGCCTTCGATAGAAGCTGAGACTGAATGCCTTAGGGCATTTCTCAGAAAAAAAATGTACATAACTGTTAGGAAATTCAGGAAATGTGAGTCATATTTGGAAGCTGAATGAGAAGGGCCTGTTTGTTGGACTTAGCACTTACAGTTTATTATTTCTTCATTTCCTTGTTGACTTTAGGAAATGACAGGAATCATTGGATCTATACATTTAATCCTAATTGGGCTTATCAAATTAAAAACACATTAAAAAGATAAATTGATGTTAAAGGCCTAGAACAAAACTTTAACTTGATTCTATAATGAGAAAATATTCACAATTATGTTCATTTATTTGGTTTATTCATTAAATACTTACGGAGCTTATCCTATGACGAGATGTTCCAGGTGATGAGGCTTCAACAATCAGCGATATTGACAATGGCTTTCTTCTCCTGAAGCATAAATTCTAGTTGGCAGAAAGAGATGGGAAAAAAATCAAACTAGTAAGTAAGATAATTTCAAGCAGTGACAAGTTCTATGAAACCAGTGAAACTAAGAAGTGGTACAGAGGGAGCCTCTGTTCACCTTAACATATGTAGCTCTTCACTCACTTTCTAAACATCTACCTGATTTCACTGGCATTTTCACTAACACTGGAGTACTGAGAAATAGCTGGTCATGGAAATCTCTATAGGCAGAGTGGTCCAAACTATGGCTAGAACAAGGAACAGAAAGACCAAGGTGGCTGGATTGTATTTGGGGGAGAGGGATAGTTGTAATAAGCAAAGACTAAGTCATGAAAGGCTTGTAAGTCATGCTAAAGATACTGGATTTAATTCTGAATGCTTAAGGGATCATGCAGACTTTTATACAGTAAAGTTACATGATCTAATGTACATTAGAAGGCCATTCTGGGAACGTTGTATGGGAACCATGAAAGTTGAATGATAGGACTAGGGTAGTGACCATGGAGATGCAGAAAAATAGGAAAAGTTCATGTATGTTTTGGAGACAAAGTTGGCAGACCTTGCTGTTGAGTGTAAGGAAAAGAGATGTGCATCAAGAATGTCTCAGTTTCATTATTGTTGTTGGTGATAATATTTTTTATAAATTAATTTTATTATATAAATTTTGAAATATTGTGTATGTTTACATAAAATTTTTAGGAAATTTTAATGAAATAAAAGTAGAGAAAGATAGATAGCACATTTATTAAGATTACTAATATGAGAAAGACTGAATAGAAAAATATTGGGGGAAAAAATGAGAGTCATGGTTTGGCATGCTAGGTTGCGGCTGCTTATAAAACATCCAATAAAGCTATCAAGTAACTATTGCACTATACGCATTTGGATTCCAGGAAATTTCAGTGATCAAGCTATTGATTTTTTTTTTAATTTTTATTTATTTATTTATGGCTATGTTGGGTCTTCGTTTCTGTGCGAGGGCTTTCCCCAGCTGCGGCAAGCGGGGGCCACTCTTCATCGCGGTGCGCGGGCCTCTCACTATCGCGGCCTCTCTTGTTGAGGAGCACAGGCTCCAGACGCGCAGGCTCAGCAGCTGTGGCGCACGGGCCTAGTTGCTGCGCGGCATGTGGGATCTTCCCAGACCAGGGCTCGAACCCGTGTCCCCTGCATTGGCAGGCAGATTCTCAACCACTGCGCCACCAGGGAATCCCCAAGCTATTGATTTAACAGTGAATGGCCTTTACATGGTGTATAATGTTTTGGGACTAAATAAGATCTCCCTTGGAGATCTCCCCTAGAGAGAGTGTGTAGATAGTGCATGAGGCCAAAATCTGAGCCCTGGACTATTCCAGCATTAGCAGACAAAGAATAAAGCATCTAGCGCGCAGACCTAGAAGGGGCAGTGACTAAGGTAGGAGGAAAATCATGAGAGGGCATCTCACGGAAACCAAGAGAGGACAGTGTGTCCCGGAAGAAGGAGAGTTATCAGGGAGGAGTGCTGTTCCAGGCTTGACTCCCCAGGACATGGAGATAGGATCTGGGAAGAGGCAGTTTACAAATTGTCTAGACAAGACTTGTCACTGTGAACTCATGGAGATTCCTCCAGCCTAGAGGGGACTGAAAAGACTAAGGAAGAAAGGGAGCAGAGTCAGCAAACACAGGCAGCTTGAGAGGAGTGTTGCTATGAAGGAGAATGAAGAAATGGAATGGAAGTGAAATCTAAAAATGAGAAACATTTTTATAATATTAAGATAATACACACACATATATTTGCAATACAATGCAGTGGTTACTTGATATCTTCATTTGGATGAAACCTAGAATGCCAGAACATGACTCATTTTCATTTTCCTCCCCAAACATGTTTCTCTCCAGTCCTTCACATATCATTAACCTTAGTAAATGAATTATCGTGCACTAGTTTTTAAAATCTCTTTTTTGTACGTTAGACTATGCTTTATGATTTTTAATGTTCCCCTCCTTTTATATATGTTTTCTTTCTTTTTTAAAAAATGCTGATGCATTCAGTTGAAACTCCTCTGGAAAAACGGAAGTATCAGTGGGTTAGAAAATTTTTCTGGAGTGCTGGAGTGTTGACATGGGAATAATTGAGTTCATGAGTTAGGAAAATGGGGTGATATGTTCAATTTGAGGAAGAAGCTACCTGGTAATGTAAAGATTTAAGCCAATCCTATGGGAATAGGTAGTTGAAGGAGGTAGAGAAAATATATGTTAGAGGTGAGGAGGAAAAGGATCTACACGACATGTTGAATGGATCAAAGAGTAAAACAACTGGCACAAAGACCTTGTGCTACTTGTGATGCTGAAGTTATCAGGAATGACCCCAGAAATGGTGGAAGGGAATTCAGTCATTCAGTAAATGAGGGGAGCTAACGAGTTGATTGGTAGCTAAACATAACGAATGAAAGTAGCCAATGGTACCATCTAAGGTCACGAACTTAAAAAAAAAAGTATTTGGAGATGGAAGAGAAATATTTGAGGTTATGTCAAATCATATTTAATACTTCTGATTATTGTTCAGTTTGTCAGTACTGATGCAGAATTAAAAGGCTCATTCATATAGCCCATTTTAAATTGGTATTATAATAAATACTGACAGGAATACTTAAAGAGATACATCACTGAAAGCAACTTAGGTAGAACTTTTTGCAAACGGAGAAGAGGATATTTTAAATTTTGGGTTAAAATATCATTTGGAGTTCATACTGCCTCATAAAGCTGTAGAATCCTTCTACAATATAAATGGCTTTGTCATTGTTGGAGCAAATGGATTGACAGCTTGCTGAATTTTGAACTATCTGGAATTGTTCTGGAAATCTTTCTCTAAGGCTAAATAGTATGGCACCATAATTACTGAGTTTAGGGGAGGGAAAGGCAACAAGGACACCCTTGAATAAATGAAATGTCAAAGTAGGGTTGAAGGCAATAGTCATGACTGGCATAGAGGAAATCCTTAATGACATTTTTTACGGAGTTCAAAAAAATCATTGCAATTCCCTTTAACTGACACGAGGAAGAGTGATCTGTCAGCTAGAACACTTAAGGCTAGCAAACTAAATTGGTTTGAGGCATCCTGAAGTAAACCAAATCTAATCTAATCAATAATACTGACACACCAAAGAGATGTACATAGCGATTCTTAAAACAGGGAATAATATGGATTTTTATCATGTATCATAATTTTTCCCTTTTAAAATCCTGATAAGTAAAATTTAAAGTAATATTTATGTAGTTTCATGTTGTCTTCAGTTGTAGCAAGTAAATTATTTTGTTGTTGTTCCCGTTTGAGGGATAAATGACTTAACATGTAATTTTTTATATTCCTCAAAACACAAACACACAATATACAACTTCACTGTAAAAAACGAGAGTATTCCATTACTTTTTTTCCCCTTTAGTTATGTTTTAATCTCAGTTTAAAACATCGGCTAATCAGAACCCCAGCAAGTACTAAGCACGGAAAATTCTTCTTATCTTTTACTGACTCAGCTGTCTTTCAGCTTCCTTTATCTCAAACTTAAAATGTTTCTAATTGGGCTATTTGCCCAACATTTTCACATTTCAATATTATGATTGACCTTGAAGAAATTGTTCTGGGATTCCACTGATACTAGTAATTATAGTTCCATTATGCCCCTCCTTAACGCAGGAGATATTTGGACTTTGATCAATATATGCATTGCACTTACCGATGGATAATTATAATACATTATTTGCTGACTTTCCTGCCACCCTCATTAATTGTCGTCACAGTCCAGAAATATAGTCGCAAGACACTTGACATGCGTTTTGCCAGAACTTATCCCTCTACGTTTACATTTACTTGGTGTTTAATTGTTCACTTCCACTATTAAAGCCTCGGTTTATTATTTATTGTAGCTCCCTGGCCCTACACCTATGGATATAAGCAGGCTTCACCATTCTTATCTCCTTCTGCCTGCTTCTTAGCTGTGCTCTTGTAAACTTAGGATTTCCAGAGTATTATAAAAGAGCCCAGAGAGACCTTGTCTTTCATTTACGCTAGGACTTAGGGACAATCTATTTTTAGATTTCATATTTTAATGTGTAAACTGAAACCCTATAAATATATTGAAAAATATATTTATAATATATTAATACGTAGATTAAACATATTTGTATCCTGATGGAAGGCTTGAATCCCACCACCTTCCCAAATTAGACTGTTAGATTAATCTACGTATTTGGGCAAGGAAACTGGGAGGGTGACACACTTTTTCTTTGGTCATTTTACTTCACCACTTAAACTACCCTCAATGATGGTCTGGGTCAAGACAGAGCAGCTCATAGTTATTTGTGAGGAAAAATATTAATAACAATCTGTGTATTCCCTTGACCTGATAAATCGTTCTCACAGCCTTTTGTGGATATTTCAAATCATACTTTCCCCAAGTGAAGCACTTGTTTTATTTCTGATATTTTGCTGACCTATCCATTTACTTGGTCATATTAGTGAACACATTTATCACTGATACCCCCAGACCATTCCAAGCAGTTAGGTGCTTCCTGTGAGCTTTCTGGTGTATTTCCTTCACTCTCTACACTTTACACCTCTTCCCATATTTATGTATTGTTTATTTATTTGTTTGACTCCCTATTCCAACTTGGCCAGTAGATTTTAGATCTCCCTGTTCCCAGCGCCTAGCAGATGGGAGGTTTTAGTGTATATTTATCTATCTACTTATGTATCTATCTATCTATAAAGATGAAAAAGAAAAGTAAAAAGTTCATAAGAATGAATAAAATATTCTCCTCTTATAAACTACATACATATCAAGGGAGAGATAGATCAAGAACTGAAGAAGAGCTATAGTCATAATGAGTGTAGACAAAGGCAATTATAACTGTTACTTGGTAAAAATGTTTACTTAACCCATCTACACACTGCATTATTATTTTCTGTTTTATCTAATTACCTGATTTTAATTTTGCTTAATTATGGTTGATCCCTCCAATATTTAACCACATTGCTGCCTAAGAAAGTAGTATTTTTTTTACTCTACATATGCTTTCCTCTTTTTTTCTCACAGTTTCTTCAAATGAGCTCTCAACAGCACCTTCTTAGCATGAGTGTTGGCTTTTCCTGTTGCCAACCTTCCAATTGGAGTTTTCAAATAAGAAAAGATTTAGTTGAGAGACAGAAACTGAGTAAAGATAATTTTACTTAGAGACAGAAACTGAGTAAAGATAGTTTTTAAAAAAAGAATACTGAATTATACAAAGTTGACATTTCTTTTTTATGATTTTTATCTCTTTTATCAATTTTATAGTAAAATAGCATAAGGATAAAGAACATTTAATAAATAGGAACAAGAAATTATTTTATTTAGAACAGGAAATGATTCACCTAGGAATGCTATTTTTACAATTAAAAATAAAAATAGTATTCTATAATATTTAAAATCATGATATATTAAAAATGAAAATACGAATTTCACACAATTTCTTCTATATTGTATAGAAATACATTTGTCTTAACCTTACTTGCAGAGTCAGAGAACTAGATTGCTATAAAATGGATAGGCTCTTTTGAGTGCCATTGAATTGATAGAAGCCATGTGTAAATAATGTATAAAAAAATCTCTTGATTATCTCCAGTTACATCACAAAGTATCAACCCTGTCAACTCCCACAATCACTTCACAGCTCTAAACAGCTCGGGGAATAAAGCCCATCTATCATAATCCAATGCAGTCTTTTCATACTTAGCCACCGAGAAGGAGTGTGCATTTTTTTTACACAAAACCACAAGTGTATTTGGATGTTGAGAGGTGGGAGGAAAAATGTAGAAAATCTTTAAATTTATTTAAAAAAATAAGTTATTTAAAAATATGTTCACACACCTACTGTCACACACATCCCAAAGGCTGTTTGCTTATTCATGTGTATTTTCAAAGTTTATTTACAATGTGGAAACAGCTCTGTTTTTATTGAGTGTAATCCAATTTAAATTAATATGTCTCAAAATAATTCATGATTTACCAGTGAAAATGAAAGCAGTCCTTCAAGTGTGCTTCTGTTTAGACAGTTGTTAATCTATACTACATTGAAAACAATTCAGTATTTCACACCATCTGTAAAGATATGTTTCATTTTGAAGATTCTCAGATAATTCTCTGGATTTGCATAATACCTTCTATTAGATATTAATAGCTAACAAGATTAAAATGTTAAAGAATTTAGAGTTAAAGGCAGATAAAAATAAATTAACATTTCTATTAATACACAATAGTTGTTAAACATACCTTTCACCCTAATATGAGTACTTGCTCAATTATAACATTTGCTTCATAATCTTAAGATTAGAATGAAAGTCAACTGTTCTTACCCACAGACATCTTTGAACTTATCACAGTATCACCCATTCTCTTTCCAGGGTACATATGCTGAGTTAATATACGACTGCATTTCTTCCCTTAGCACTGTAATAACGCCTTTTTTTTTTCTGCCTCAGCTACACAAATTAGATATTTGATTTATTGGGTGATTGTGACAAGACAGATTATTTATCGTTAACTAACAAAATGAAAAATAACCCCGTAAGCTTTTCTAAATCAAGGAAAATTTTCAACTTTATGTAATAAACTCAGAAATTTAAACCTTGCTACTAATAAATATTTAGATGCATTTTTAATCCTTTAAATTTTATGTTGGTGTTTATATTTTTTCTCTGTTATTCTATAAATTATAAAAGATTAAAGAATATTTTATACATAGAAAAAATTAATTTATATAAATCTTAATATTTTAGAATAATTTTCTGATTCTGCCTACCCATATTTTTTTACACATTTGTAATCATAACGTAATACATTTTATACTCTGCTGTGTTCAACTAACATATGCCTTATGCATGCTGTGACTGGCAGAATCTTGGTCCCCATGAACTTTGTTCCCTGGTGTTGTGTCTATGAAAATGTTATGTCACTTGAAAAAAGGACTCTACAAATATAATTACAGTTATTAATCAGTTGAATTTAAGATAAGAAGATTATCCTGGATATTCTGGTAAGCCCAATGTAATCACATGAGCCCTTTAGAGCAGGAGAGAAAGTTGAAGAGATTTGAAGCAAGAGAAAGATTTGATGTGCTTGAAGAAGGAGGGCTTCACGTGGAAAGCATGAGAAATAAACACAGTCTATCAAAAACCACTGTACTCAGAAGAGGATCCAGACCTCCAGATGAGAACAACAGCCTTGGCTGATGTCTTGATTTAACCCAGTGAGATCCTTAGCAGAGAATTCAGACAGATCAGCTAGACTTTTAACAAACAGGAAATATGGAATGATAAACAGTGTTTTAAGTTACTAAATTTGTGGCAATTTGTTACTCAGCAATAGAAAAAGGATACATATGCCTTTTCCTAGTTGTCATTATTATTCAATATTCAGATTGTTCCATTGATATGTAATGTGGTCACTAGTGTTATAAGTAGTGCAAAAAAAGAAAAAGGTAGAACATGGTTTAAACCTTCAAGAGATCCCACAATATAGCCAGAAAGGCAAGTAGTCACAAAACAAATATTGAAATATCTTTATTATTTGCCACAAATAGAGAAAAGTGTTCAGGAAGAGTCACAACCATAAGAGGAACTGTTTTGTCTGATGGAACTTGAGTTCTGTCATCTAACTCACTTCCAACATCACATCATTAGCTCCATTTCCACTAACGCTGCCTTAGTTGAGTGGTTGGCATTAAATAGAACCTGTAAATAGGGCATTGTATTAGGGACATTAAAAGATCAGACTGGCAGTATTACATGAGCGGCATTATATTACTCCAGTAAGGATGGACAGACCTAAAATACATTGCATGTCTAGGAGGTTTTCTGTAATCTCTACTTGAGCAGAAGATCAAATACGAAGTGACAGTCGGTAGTTTGGAATAGAGTCATTTTAGGGACGTTTAAGGGGAAGCAACACTTGGTTGCCTTGTATAGTAGGATATGCAGGATGTAGGAAGGGAACTGGTCAAGATTTACTCCAAGATTTCTAGTCCTGGCTACTGGGGAAGAAGATAAAATGGAAAGAAATGAAGTGGCTTTAATAAAGCAATTGGGCAGAAGAGGGAATATAAGGAGCTGATTTAAAATAATGTCTGAATTAAGATATCATCTGTTATAAGTAGCAGAAACCATGTCTCAGTCTTCAAAATAACTAAGTCCATCATCTCACATAACAGCACACAGGGCTGGTAGGTTGAGCGTTTCAATAGTGTCATCTAGAACTCAAAATTGTTCTCTCTTTTATTCTGTCCACAACATTAGCCTCATTCTAAGACTACTTTCTCTTGGTGGTCTTAGGATAACTGTCTGCAAAAGCCAGGCCAAAACACTTCCCTGTTTACTCCCTGCCTAAGATAAAGAACATTTCTCCTACCCATGATAAAACCCTTCTCTTCGGTCTAAGTCAACTTAGTCACGTGTCTCCCTTATGACAAAAATAGTCACCAGCAAAATATGTATTGGTTTAAATTAGGTTTAGATTTGTCCAACACACTAAACATAATATACATACTCAGTTTATAAAGGTAGTAAAGGAACTGAATAACTATAATTTAACCCTGCATTTTATAAAAAAATTGAAGAGGAAACCACATGGTCTATAACACAAATGCCATCCTGTTAGATAAGCATTGAAGGCATCTGGCTTGTCAGAGGCTAATCCAATATGGCAACAAGAAGTTCTGTTCTCTAGATGGTGTCCCTTTTCATTGTCTTCCATGGTCCTAAATTCTTTCTCTGGAATAAACTAATACTTTGTCGGTCTTCCTCCATTTCCTCCATGTTTGCATCTAAAATGAGCATTTGGGAGTTTGCCCATTTGGGGATTGCCTTATGGATTCTTTCATACCTTATGATCATAAATCAAATTTCAGTCTAAGTCTGTTTACTAAAGGGGCACATAGTTTTCTTATAATAATGAACATTTTAATAGTTTTGAGGACATTTGTCTTTTTCTAAAAAATCTTTTTATTGGAGTATAGCTGATTTACAATGTTGTGTTAGTTTCTGCTGTACAGCAAAGTGAACCAGTTATACATATAGATATACCCACTCTTTTTTAGATTCTTTTCCCATATAGGTCATTACAGAGTATTGAGTAGAGTTCCCTGTGCTATACAGTAGGTCCTTATTAGTTATCTGTTTTACATATGGTAGTGTGTATATATCAATCCCAATCTCCCAATTAATCCCTCTCCCCTTGCCCCCTTGGTAACCATAAGTTTATTTTCTACATCTGTGACTCTATTTCTGTTTTGTAAATAAGTTCATTTTTTTAGATTCCACATATAAAAGATATCATATGATATTTGTCTTTCTCTGTCTGACTTACTTCACTTAGTATGATAGAGGACATTTGTCTTATAATATTAGACTGTGGATGTTATTTAAGGAAACCACATTTGTTAGACTATCAATGACTCGGTTAAGGTTGTAAACTATGGTTATCATAGAAATAGGAATTTACTCACCAGCTGTGCATTACTTAATCCACTATGACCTCATTGATCCACTTCTAATTAACAATCAAGTATGAATACTGAAGATTCTCTTAGAATAATATATATATCTATTAGCATTCCACATTGTGAAAAAGTCATTTTACAAGTAAAATAAATGTTACTCTTAAAGAGTAACTTGAAACACAAGGCAGAAGTTTGATTCTCTACAACACTTTTAAGAAATGCTCTAAAATGCCCAACGCTACTCAAAAGCTAAGTACGATGAAGATTGATACAAGCTAAGTGGATTTAAGGAATTAAAACCAGTCATGACATTACAAATAGTGTTTTGTAAAGAGTTGTTTTCCAACAAATTGTGGAAATATATGCCAGATTAAAAGGACAGAGTATTGAGGAAGTGCAAGCTACAGAGGCTGACTGCTCCTTCACAACATTCAAAATCGATGGGAAAGAGGTTGTATGAGGGAGGAGTAGAACTTTTTTTGTTGTTGTTTTTGTTTGTTATATTGTGTTTATTTTCATTTAGGGAAAAATATATTATGTATTTATGCTTTGGATAACAAATGGGGCAGTTTATTAAAAAGGTTGAAGGTTTACCAGTGGAAGGAAATAATTTATAGAGGAATAACCTGGATGGCAGAACCTAAATTTACAATTTGCACATTGTGGATCACTGATATATGTGAGCATGCTTTTCCCACAATATGACTCAAGCCACACATTTGTTTTAGCAATAACAGGAGAAACTACTTCATACATTAAAAAAAGAGAGAAAGATGCTGAGTCAATATATGAAGTAGTTTATTATAGAAACTAGGGAAGATGAGTGAGTTCATATTGCCTGACAGCAATCTTTCCAGGAAAGTACAAGTTAATGTCATCAGCTGAGAGTGAAGCCTCCAGTGAAGATTTTGATGTTTTTTTATTTATTCCACTATGTACAAATGCTTTACAGATAATTATACTTCTTACTTGATTAGGTGTGAGAACTTAAAACCAATACCTAGTACCAGTTGTAATGCAACCTAGTGTAATCATGTACCATATCTTTCTAGCTCTAATTGATCAGATTCTTTTGCTAAGTTTTCTTTTTTTTTCTATAGCTTAATTGTGCCTGGTTATAAAATGTTTGACTTTCACAAAACCCAGGACAAATTTTGGTGATTTGCTAGAGAGGGAAGAGTTTAGAGGAAAAGTGACTCTTTAAGAGATTAGTCTAGGTGATGATGACACAGACTTAAACAAAGGGATTGGCAATAGGTCTAGCTTCCAAATATTAGAAAGAACATGATTTATTACCAAGTTGGAAGTGATAAATACAGGAGCCAACCTCTGGGTTACAGCTTTGAAAATAAATAGTGCTATAAAACCATGAAGAGAGCTAGCGATTACTGGAAGAGAAGGAAGAGGTTAAGAGGTGATCTGATGCTGTCACTTTGGGACATGTTGAGTCCATTATGCCTGCAGGACATACAAGTAGAGATAGCAATTTCGTTAGTATTCTTAATGTAGATCTGGTGTTTAGGAAACAATCTCTGAAGCCAAGCATCATTATATATTCGATTACTGAAGATGAAAGAGAAGCCAATATTGACTAGGAATGACAAATATTGCTTTTTAAGAACAAAGCAGGGAGAGAGAATCCTGCGGGAAGGAAGGAGAAAGATGCATCAGTAGAAGAGACAAAGAGGAAATGGTCTTAGACGGTGGATTATAATTAGCATTTTCTGAGTATATTCTGCAAGAAACTATTTACATAAATTGTACTTTTATTTGTTCTTACCACACACTTTCAGGATGTTATTACTATCTACCTTTTACTAAAGAAGAAGCTGGACTTCAGAGAGGTAAAGTAATTTGCACAAAGTTATCAATATAGGACCTGGCCACGGCAGAAACCCAGGTCCACCTGAATCCAAAGCCATTTCTTTTCCCACGCTACTAAGCTGCATCTAGGAGACAACTTTAGACCAAAACAATCTTTTTTGGGTCACTTACGTAACAGCAACTTGGGGATTACAGGGCAAGTGGCTGTAAAACAATTTCTGCTGGGAGTTTTCCTTTTTTCAGTCTCCTAAGTCTATTAGGGAGATGGTTCTCCTTTTTGCTTACCTGGGTTTCCTAATCATCTAGAAATTCCCTGCTCTATTTCCCCTCACTCTTTGTTATATGACTTTCTCTGTTTCTCTCTCTCCAGGCAGAAGCAGAAAGAAAGACATCTCCATTATTACGTTACGTGTCTGCTCATCAGCAAAACAAATCCCCATGGCTCTCTGTTTCTAATCAGAAGGAAGTAATTTTCCTTTCTCACCTGACTGATTCTCCAGCTTGTCTCTCAGAGCTCACTGCTCTCCAATCCCTCCCTCCAGGTACCCAGTTGCAAGTTTCAGTTAGTGCTACAGTTCACTCATTAAACATTTCACCACTGACTTCCTAAGTCACTGCTACCCAGCGTCCAACTCATTTAAGGTCGTGCCACTAATTTAACCAATTCAGTTAAAAATCAAGCTAAAACTATATTAAACCACCTTTATGAGATTCTAAGATCGATCCTGTGCTTATTTGAGCAGATAGTAAAATGCCTGCTGACATAATCATAAAAATAATCACCATCACCTTTATTATCATCATCATCATCATCATCATCACTGCTGCCATACTGAGTACCCTCTAGGTGCCAGACAGTGTGCTATTTACTTCTCAGGCATTGTTCCCTTTAGTTGGTAATGTTTATACTAGATGTGTAATTTAGTTAGTAGGATTCAATACATACCCATATATGTGAGGTTCACATATGTCAATATAGTTTAACGCATTAGATGTTATCATCACTTTACAGATGAGGAAATAAAGTTTCAAAGTTATACAGCCTCTCCAGGGCAGAACCAGTTTAAAATATGCTTTTCTTTTTTTTTTTTAACTTCTAAAGACACATGAAAAGTCAGACCCAAGAGAGCTTGATCTACCAAAAATATCCAGTATACTTGTACCTAGATTTGTTTATCCACTAGGAAAGTTCATGGCATGTATAAGTACAAAATATGTATGAATGTGTAAAGTAATAGCAAGTTTCATTTCCTTAATAAAATGAAAGCAAAGATGAAACACGTAGGAGGAATCGCACTTCTATTTGAATGATTGTGGCTCAAATCACAGTATCTTCTACACTGTTATTAGTCCTTTAATTGTTTGGCCTTGAATCACAAGTTTTATGTTACACTAAAACATAACCTCTCTGTCCAAACAAATGCTCAACTTGTAAAGCCAGGCACAAGGGAAGAAATAGAATCCAGGCTTCAACTCAGTGGCAGTGGAATGTATTTTGTTTAAACTAAGCATCTGATACTAAAAATAGCATCTGATACTAAAATCAAAGGGATTTGAACAGTTGCTGAAACAGTCAGGGCCACAGATCACCTTGTCAGGGCTCTGACAGGAACACTGACGTTTAAAGGTGAGTTCCAACTGTTTCCTTAATTTATAATGTAAGACTTCTGCAGCCACCTGTCTAAGGGAAGCAACCATGCAGGGTTTATTGGTCCCCAAGCACTTCTGACACCCATCTTGTTAGACCTCTTGTACCAATCAGCATTTTTGGTAGAATCTAAGCTGTTATCACCTATTTTTCCTTTTCCCAAACTTTGTGTCAGATAATTTTATCTAAATCTGAATAGGGAAACAAACAAAAGTCCTTAATAACTGAAAATCCAATATATCTTGACTTGGCTAATGTTCAAATTATTACTCTATGGCAAAAACTTGTCCTCTTAGGGTTTTAAAGACTTTCACCATAAATAAGCTTTGTAGGTCTTATATAACATTTCAGCCAACTTGCCAGCCATATTTTGAATGCTGTTAATAAATCAGGCATCCCAGGCCCTGACTATAACCTCATTTTCCTCCCATTGCATAGTATTCACCAGATACCTTTCTCTTGGCTCATCCACTGATGTGTTGCCACTTACGAGCTACGTCAACAAGGTCAAGACCTGACAAAGTCTAAAAAGACTCAACTGAGCCAAGCCTCATATTTAAGCATCAGAAAAATAGATCCAATTATACCCCCCAGGGTCATTTGAGAAGATTAAATCCAATAAAATATTATATAAAACCTCATAGCCAACTGCCTGGCCTTTGGTAAGTGCTAAAAAATGTTCCTTTCTTTTTTCTCTCCATCTTTACTTCTCTCTTTCATTCACTGATATAGAAAATAACTCTCAGGTGGGACCTAACAGGAACTAAATAATTCATACTCATTCTTTAATTTACTTATGGGTCACAGGTTGATCAGTTGCCACTTCACATTATCATCTCTTTGCTCTCTGGTACTTGGAGAGAATACTACTCTTTCTCAGTTTTAAGTCTTAGAGCTAGGTTCAGTGTAGCAGTAATCCTTAAGAATATATGCTATATTATCCTGAATGCATTTCCTTTTTAATTTTTTTCTATTTGTTTTGATGTTTGCTTGGTTTATCTTGTTTTGAAAAAAAAAATTATTGCAAAGTGGAAAACATTACAGAAAAGAAATACTGAGTTTTGTGATCTGGGAAATATAGACAGAAATACGTGTGAATATTTCTGAGTTATCAAAGATAACCTTTTTTTCTCATATGAAACATCTTTAACTTATATGGCACACACTTTCATCTTCTGTTATTTAAAGTGTTCGTGGTAAGATTGGACGGAAAAGGGGTGGAGAGAGTCATCAATCATACTTCTCTTTAAGATGGATTCCTTTACTCTATTTTACACTTTCGAAGAGTAGAAGGAAGAGCTTGTTATACAGCCAAGTGGGATACCTTTCCACAAATGCTTCAAATAGTAAAATATATATATATAGAAATATATATAAAAGTTAAATGTTTCCCATACATCTGAATCTCAATGCATTCTACATGAAAACACTTTTAGCAGTCCTTATGGATACGTTAACTGAAGTCAAAGATATTAGACACTCTGTTTAAGGCAGAGAGATAGAGTCCTCCTGTGAATATTTGATAACAGTGTTATATGACAAGGCTTGGGCTAGCACCTGCTGAGTATTAGAAAAGTGAACTAAGTGGGAAGAATAACATGAATGACTTTCATGTTGATTGACTGATTGATTGATTGACTGAGTTTTGTACCTAGATAGCTCATGTAACCTTGATTTCTTCATCCATACATTGAAACAAATTATGCCTGTCTATCAAAAGCAATCATTTCTAAAATCAAGTTTGTTTTTACTGATGTAGATTACTTGGAGATCTTTACATTAATTTTTTTAAAGTTATCTTCTCTTATTAATGATAAATCATAGTCTTCTAGCAGAGAAAAAGTTCAATTTGTCTGCTAAAGTGTAACAGTGAATGAGTGACATTTGGACCAATACCGATTTGCTTCTTGAGGTGTATATATTATTCTTAACAGACTACTGCTAAAAGTTCAGGATCATTGCAGGCACTAAATACATGACATACTAACCGGTTAGAATACTAACCGGTATGACAAAGTGTGCAATAAATATGCATTAAAAATAAACAAAAACAAAACTTGTTCTTTAAAGCCAGGGCAAGGAAATTGAAAACCTGAAAGAAAATAGAAAGGAGAAAGGATGAAAGAAAACTATATTTTAATTAATTATCAGTGCATTTCTAGGGGCTATGGTGGGCATTCCACATATTTCTATCTAATTTAGCTTTTTAACTATTTCACATATTTTACCTCACTTAGCCATTTTACTGTTTAAGAAAACTAAGGTTCATTTAATTTTATTAGTTGTTCAAGGATTCACAGTTACAAGATAGAGTGTAAGATAGTCTCGTAAATTCTATGTAGGGTTCTTTGTCCCACTTTGTGTTATATAAAACTATCTTCTAGAAGGATGGTTGATAACCAGGGAAGGATTTGTTCTATGTTTCTCCTGATAATACAGCTGAGTCAATTCAATATGACAAACTTTAATTAAAGGGCTGGTTTGTGCTTGTGGGGGTTGAGTGACATCAGTGAACAAGACACATGGAGAGAGAGAAAAAAACAACAATAAACATGGTAAATGAGTAAATGTATAATATAATATAAAAGAAGGTAATAAGTGCTATAAAATACATAAAATAGAGTAGAATAAAAAGGATCAGACCTAGATAGACATTTCTCCAAAGAAGATATACAGATTGCCAACAAACAGATGAAAGGATCCTCAACATCATTAATCATTAGAGAAATGCAAATCAAAACTACAATGCGATATCATCTCACACTGGTCAGAATGGCCATCATCAAAAAATCTACAAACAATAAATGCTGGAGAGGGTGTGGAGAAAGGGGAACCCTCATACACTGTTGGTGGGAATGTAAATTGATACAGCCACTATGGAGAACAGTATGGAGGTTCCTTAAAAAACTAAAAATAGAACTACCATACAACCCAGCAATCCCACTACTGGGCATATACCCCGAGAAAACCATAATTCAAAAAGAGTCATGCTCCACAATGTTCATTGCAGCTCTATTTACAATAGCCAGGACATGGAAACAACCTAAGTGTCCATCAACAGATGAATGGATAAAGAAGATGTGGCACATATATACAATGGAATATTACTCAGCAATAAAAAGAAATGAAATTGAGTTATTTGTAATGAGGTGGATGGACCTAGAGTCTGTCATACAGAGTGAAGTAAGTCAGAGAGAGAAAAACAAATACAAACAAATGTGTATGCTAACACATATATATGGAATCTAAAAAACAAACAAAAGAAATGGTCATGAAGAACCTAGGGGCAAGACGGGAATAAAGACGTAGACCTACTAGAGAATGGACTTGAGGATACAGGGAAGGGGAAGGGTAAGACGGGACAAAGGGAAAGACTGGCATGGACATATATACACTACCAAACGTAAAATAGATAGCTAGTGGGAAGCAGCCGCATAGTGCAGGGAGATCAGCTCGGTGCTTTGTGACCACCTAGAGGGGTGGGATAGGGAGGGTGGGAGGGAGGGAGACCCAAGATGGAACAGATATGGGGATATATGTATATGTATAACTGATTCACTTTGTTATAAAGCAGAAACTAACACACCATTGTAAAGCAGTTATACTCCAATAAAAATGTTTAAAAAAAAGACTCTATTGAACTATTAATTGTACAGAAAATTCTATCTGTTATTTAATTTATTTAGATTTTTTATTTTGGTTTTATTTTTCCTACTTTCAATTTTTTTCCCCAAACTACAATATAGTGGACAAGTTATAAGTACATTACAGTAATTTTATTAGAAAGGTATAAATCAATTCTTTACAAGTACACTCTGATTTTACAATGAAACTTATCCCAATTTAAACTTTTATAGATTAATGGAGGTGTAACTGATATGCAATAAACCGCACATATTTAAAGTATATGATTTGATAGTTCTGAACATGTATATACCCATGAAGCCACCGACAAAACTATGGTAATGGACATACTCATCTCTTCCCAGAGTTCCTCATGACTCTTTCTGGCCTCTCCCTCCCATTCTCCCCCACGCTTCCAGTTCATGCCAACCAACTACTGATCTCCTTTCTGTAACTACAAATTATTTTGCATTTTCTAGAATTTTAGATGTCCTTCTTTTTTTTTTTTAAACGGAACTATACTATACACTTTTCTGCTTTTATTTTCATTCAGGATAATTACTTTGTGATCATCCATGTTGCTGCATGAATTCATAGTTTATTCCCTTTTATTACTGAGTGGAATTCCATTGTAGAGATACACCACAGTTTCCTGATGCATTCATGTATTTATGGCCATTGGAATTGTTATCAGTTTTTGGTTATTACAAATAAAGTTGCTATGAGCATTTATGTACAAGTCTTTGTATGGACATATGCTTTCATTTCTTTTGGGTAAAATCTCTAACTATAATTATGTGTTTTTTAATTTTTCCTTTCAGTTCTATCAGTTTTTGCCTAATGTATTTTGAAGCTCTGTTATTAAGATGTTAAATGGTTAGGATTTTTATGTGTTCTTGCTGAATTGACCACTTAATTATTATGAAATAAACTTCTTTGTCTCTGATAGTATCTTTGCTCTGAAATATACTTTGTCTGATATTGTATTAGTTTTCTAATCATGCATAACAATTGACCACAATTTTAGTGACTTAATACAACATCCACTTATTATTTCACAGTTTCCTTGTGTCAGCCGTCCAGGCATAGCTTATCTGGCTGCTTTGTTCAGAGTCCAAGATGTTGGCTAGAATGGGTTCCATCTGGAGGCTTAACTAGGAGAGAATCCGCTCCCAAGGTCATTCAGGTTGTTGGCAGAATTTATTTCCCTGTAACAGTATGACTGTAGTTTCTGGCATTTTGCTTAGTGTAAGCTAGAGGCTATCTTTGTGTCCAGGAGGCTGCCAACAGTTTCTTGTCATGCAAACTTCTCCCGCATGGCCATTCATTTCATCAAGCCTTCACAGGGAGTCTCTCTCTGCAGTTAGGGCTTTGTACTTCCACTGATGAGTCAGACCCACCCAGGAAGGTCATCCTTTCAGTTACCTCAAAGTCATAATGATTAATTACATCTGCAAAATTCCTTCATGTCTGACATTTTCTATTTGCCAAGGCAAGTTACAGGTCCTGCCTACACTCATGAGGAGGAAATTATACAGGATGCAAACATCAGGGGGTGAGGATCACAGGGCAACTCAAAGGTTTGTCAACCACAGATACTAATGGAGTGACTCCAATTTCCTTTGTGTTACTTAACATATTGGGTTATTTAACCCAATATGTTATTTTATATTTATATTTAACCTATACACGTCCTTATAGTTAAAGTCTTTTGAGGCTATTATGTATTTTGTATTTAACCTATACACGTCCTTATAGTTAAAGTCTTTTGAGGTTTTTTGTTTGTTTGCTTTTGTTGTTGGTGTTCAAGGCAGCATATAGTTGGATCTTGGTTTTTCGTGTGATCTTATTATCTCTCATTTTTAATTAATACATTTTGACCATTTACATTTAATATGATTATTGATAGGGATGGGTCTAAATTCACCATCTTGCTATTTATTTTCCATTTATTTACTTGTTCTTAGTTCTCTTTTCTTCCTTCTTTTTGATTAATTCATGATTTTATTGTATCTGGTGTTGGCTAATTATCTATTACTCCATACTTTTTCGAGCAATTGCTTTGGTATTTATAGTATATATTTCTAATTTATCATTATCTACATTCAAGTAATATTATACCACATCACACATAGTATAAAACCTTACAACAGTATACCTCCATTTCCCCTCTCCCAGTCTTTTGCACTATGATATATATCTTACTTCTACATATTTACAAACTGCGTATTACCTCTGGTAACATTTCCTTATACCTAAAGGTCTACCTTTAACATTTGTTGTAGAGCATGTCACTGATTCTGACTTTTTCAGCTTTTTAATATATGATAAAGTCTTTATTTCACCTTTTTTTAAAAAGATAAGTTTGCTTGGTATACCTTTTATGTTGAAAGATGTGCTCTTTCAGTACATTAATGTTGCTCCTCTGTTTTCTTGCTTACATTGTGTCCATCAGGAAGTCTGCTGTCCCTTTTATTTTTGTTCTCCTGTACATAATATCCACCCCACCCCACCTCTATCCAGTTACTTTCAAGATATTCTCTTTATCACTGATTTTAAGCAAGTTGATTATGTAACTTACTTTCCTTTTTTCTTTCTTTTTCTCTCTTTATTTCTCTTTCCCTTTCTCCCTTCCTTCCTTTCTTCTCTCTCCTTCGTTTCTTTCTCTCTCCCTCCCTCCCTCCCTTCCTTCCTTCCTTTCGCTTATTGGGCATCTTAGATCTATTGGGTTATGTCAAGCAGGTTAACTCCTGCTGCCTACCACCAGGGGCAGCAGTGCCAGGATATCTACCCACTGCTTGGTTTGTAGGTAGCAGACTCACCATGAAAGACACAAATCATACAGGCACTGGATGGAACAACACTTCATTCACATAGAGAAGAGACAGAGCAACATCAGCTTCTACAGTGAGTGTTGGTCCCCCACGTCCAACAGGTGTCGCCCCACAGCCAAGGCAAGGACATGATCTGCATGCACCCCTCTTGTGCTGCAGGCAAAGGATGCCATTCCTTCCCCACCAGGAGCAGATAAAGCAGCAGGGTTGGCCAGGTGCCATACGACACATTATTTAAGCGAAACGAAGTATACGTCAAACCTGGAACAGGGAAAGATATTCCCAAACAAGGCAATATGCCCAGCACAGGCTATGAGGGTTCCTAACTTCCATGTTAGAAGGTATTTCAGGCCCAAGGCACACTCTCATGCAGCCAAGCTAGGGCTGAGCAAGCTGCACATGTCTGCCTTTCCCAACAGCTTGTAGCTCTAATCTGACTTAGAAAAATTTCATCCAGTATTCCTTTATTTTGCACCCCACTTTTCAGAGACTCCAATTACATATAAGTAGGCCTCCTGAAGTTTTCCTACAGCTTATTGATGTTTTATATCTTTTTATTTCTGTGTTTTTTTTTCTGTGTTTTAATTTGGATATGTTCTTTGCAAGTTTAGTAATTTTTTTTCACCTTTTGGTAGTGTCTACTTAATCTTATTTAGTGTATTTTTTTATCTTAGACTTTGTATTTTTCACCTCTAGAGGTTTAATTTTTTTCTTTTAAAATATATTTCATACCTCTACTTAACATGCTCTATCTTTTCTCTACCTTCTTGAACATATATGATAGTTATAATAAATGTTTTTAAAGCCTTGTTTACTATTTCTATCATCTGTGTAATTTCTCAGTGATTTCTAAATCATTGATTTTTCTGCTTATATATGTCATATTTCCGCCTCTCTTCTATGCTAGGAAATTTTTTATTAGATGCTAAAGATTGCAAATTTTGCCTTTTTGAGTGTTGCATAATTTTATATTCCTATAAATGTTCTTGAATTTGCTCTGGGGCAAAACTAACTTGCTTGGAAACTGTTTTTAGGCTTTGCATGTGGGAACACAGCAACTTTTAGTCTAGGGCTATTCTGACTCCCTATAGAGGCAGTATCTTTCTAAGAACTCTCTGTGAAACCCTGTGGGTTATAAGATTTTCCACTTTGGCCAGTGGGGGCATGAACTTTTCCTGGAATTGTTTCCTCTGCTTCTTTCAGTTTTTTCTTTTCTGGCCTCAAGAGTTCTCATATACTCATTTGTTGATCAGTAGTCAGCTGAAAACTAGAGGTGGACCCTCTGCCCTTTTCAAGAAGTTTCTTTCCATGCTTCTCTGTTCCCTTTAGTACTCTACTCTGTGGATTACATCCTTCTGACCCCACTAGATTCTAAGGTACCTCTCCTCAACTCAGGAAAGTTGCCAGACTTGGCCTGAGTGCTCCCTTCCTGCATGTCAATCTCATACCTCTATCTGGGCAGCAGCCCTGGGCAATCATAAGGCACAAGTCATTTGTTTCTTCTCTCTCAGGGACCACTTTTCTGCCTTCTCTGATGCCTAATGTAGGAAAATCATTGATTTTTTTGGTGTTATTTTTAGTTGTTTTAGATAGGAATATAAATTGATTCCTATTATTCTATCATGGCTGAAAAAAGCCCCGCCCCCCCATTTAAATTTAAAGGTTTATTTTTCTTTTCCTTGAAACCTGAAAATAAATTAAAATACCAGTCTTGTAATGTTTTAGAGTCACACAAATCTCATGACATTTTAGGTATTATTTACAGAATCTTGCGAATTTTTTTGCTTCAAATCATGTTGTAAATTCTAATTGACTATAAAAACTTGATAGAAAACTTTAGGTTTTGATTTTATTTGATTGATCTATATTCAAATACATGATAAGAATTAACGATAGTACTAATGCATATTCTGGTCAAAATTAGTTGACATTCTTGAACAGAAGGCATGCTTAAACATTCTATAGAGATAAAATTTTTAAAACTTAAATGCAACATTTTCTCATGGACAGTTATGACAAAGCGGAGCAAGAAACTCACTTTGGGGGCTGAACATTTTTAATAGATATGTAAGCATCATGGAGGTAAATATTTAATAACCTTGAGCTGCAGCAGTTAGTTATAATGACTATCATGATATATACAATGGGCCTGTGTACTTTAAGCATAGTATTTTTTACAGCTCAACTGAATCCTCTGTCTCTCTCTCTCTGTGTTTTTTAAAATTTATTTTTATAATGTGTCCTAATTTGCTTCTTTTTACTATGTAGGGCATCATGACTTGGGCAAATTAAAAGTTTTCATGATGACATTGTGACAGATAAGAACTAGCAGGCCAGTTGCCTGGTGAAACACCAACTGAATGTCAACACCCTTATGATCCTAATAAAGAAGAACAAATGAAACAAAAGATCATCACACAGAGCATCAGAACCAAATTGTAATGGACATCCTGTGATCAATAATGACCGTGGGGAATATTAAAACAAGGAAAAATTAACAACATGACTGATACCAGTGATGACAGGTATCAACAGATGTTTGCGCCTGGCAGAATGAGAGTGAGACTCTGAAACAGAATTTCTGTAACTCTGACCATTTTTCAGCTCCAACATCTACCTATTAGCTAAATTATCAAGAAACGGTTTACCCTAAATCATGGTACACTATAAAGAAATTAGAATACGATGAGTTTTTAATACAAAGAGATAGCTATAGGAAAATAAATTATGTGACTTAGAAGTTTTACAATAAGGAGAATAATAATAACCTTATTTGATCATTATTAAAAACCTTTGTTGAATATAAATGTTGATTTATAGACTAGGTTGCCTGAATTGAGTTTAGCATTCAATATTTAGTATTTTTAATAAGTTTGGAAGGCAGCTAGACTAAGAAGATATTGACTCTGGAATTATACTATTTTGTTTCAAATTCTGGCTCCACTATTTTCTAGTTGTGTGAACTTGGGGAAATTATTTAACTGTTCTACGGCTGAATTTCTCTGTTTTTGAAGGAGGATCTAAACTATATCTATTTTAGAGAATTGTTATGTAGATTCAATTAGTTAATACAAGCAGATCTCTTAGAGAAATGTTTGGCATATTAGAATATTTATTGCTTAAAATAAAGCAAAAAAAATTGTTGCTGGGTAAAAAATTATCACTCAAGAAAAAAAAACCCTCTGTGACAGTAAGAAAAATAGAATGTAGGTCAGATTATATAATCTTAAATACACACACACACACACAAACAAATCCAAATGGCATTTTTAGATGTAAACAGAAATGCTTAGAAAGATTTCTAGTACTATATAATATTCTAAATTAATTCATAATTAGAAGGGCTACCATTATCAGTACAAGATGACATAAATGCAAAAAATAAGATGATCTTTCATTCCTTCCTTTCTTTCTATTCACATTTGAAGAATAATTTCAAAAAAGATTTGAATAAATATATTTTTAATGATTTCCAATAGTATACTCAAAATACAAAGTGATCTTAATTGTTAAGGGGAAAAAAGTTATGATTGGTCCCATACCAATGAAATGTTTTGTGAAAACATTAAACATACTCTTATTGTTGGTTATCAGTGTACAGGGAAATTAACAAAAATAATAAAAATAATATATATTTAGTACACCTTAAAGAAAAACATTAGATACGTTGAGAATTAAAGTGTTTTATGTAAACACTTTAATTCTTTAATTAATTAATTCTTTAATTTTGTAAAAAACTTATTAAGAGTAGTTTGAACAGTGCTAGCCTTCTGATTATGTAACTTAGGATATGAAGTGAGGCAAATCTCCTCTAAGTTTAGATCAACTTCCAACATTTTATTCTTTGCATTTTCAGTATCATGAAATATCTCTGAATTATTTTAATGGGAAATTTTCTCCTGTGTCACTTCCTCTGGGACATCTACATTCTTTTCTTCACAACCACTTTCCTCATTACATCTAATCACTTCTGCATTTTATCATGCAATTCTTAAAGTATCTCCCAGTGTTAGGAACTATTAATACTCTGATTTTCTGGGTGAAGAAACTGAGGCACAGAGTTATGAAGTGACTCCCAATGTCACAATTAGCATAAGACAGAACCTGCTTCAGACTCCAGCAGTTTAACCCTCTAGCAGGGCTCCACCTGCTAACACTTTGGATAATCTGGGTGATTAAAATGTCAACACCTGGGCCTTGCCCCAGACCAATCAACTTGGACTTTTTAGAGATGAAGCTCAAGCATCGGAAGCTCAAAAGCTTCTCAGCTGAGTCTAAGGGGAAGACATGGTTGATAGTTACTGCTTTGGGGCCTCCAAGCATACCCAATAAGCCTTAACAGCATTGAAAAACAAAAGATGAAAACAGACTATTCTGTAAATGGTGTTAAAACAATTGGAAACAAATAAATTTAATCTCCATTTCACACAATTCCCCTCAAAAATTCCCAATGGTTTAATGACTCAATGTAAGAACCGTCACTATATAGTTCAAATACAAAAAGAGAATAGGTATATATCCATGGTTAGGGTAGGGTAGAGAGAAAAAGACCAGGTTAAAAAAAAATCGACCAAACCACAACCTTGAAATGTTGTCTGCAAAATAAAACTCAAATCATTGAGCACACACTACATTTTGTTATCACATCGTCACTACATGCACTATTTTCTCAATCTTTGTCCTCCAGTCTTTGTCAAGAAGATATGCTCTAGGTAAAATACCCTACTAAGGTTATGTCCCCTGGGGATTGGTTTCAGCTGGCCCACATCATGTTGCACTAAATTGTATCAAGCAGTGTTTAAACACACTAGGAATACTGTGAATAGATTTTTGGTTATTTAAAAGTTCTGCAATTTGGCAGTCAATTTTAAAACTAGTTTTTCTTTATTCTAAGAAACCTCAAATGGCATCAATAAGGCTTTTAAAATATTTTTTGAGTAGAAAAGTATTTTGTTCTGTACTATTCTTTGATCAATTGTTGTGAACTTTCAGCTTTTAAAATTTTTTATAATATTCATTCTTGACAAAATGGTGCCCTTGTCAGCATCTCTAGAAGAAATCAGTATGAATAATGGAGAAGAATATGTTCATTGCAGTTACTATAGTAAATGATGGATTGGGATCTTGTTTAATAATTTCTCAATAATTGATTAGTCATACATATTAGGTATGAATAATATGTGAGAATGCTCTTAGCAAATATCACAGAAAATATGGAACCTCGTCGTCACATCTTTACATTATACTACAGACTATGACTCACCTATACATTTCAGTAACAAGGCTGAAAGACATCCTTTATTTTTATAGTTTTGTTTTTAATTCCAGTCAATACTGTGAGAGGAAAAAAGTGCTCCAGAAAGCTCTATTCTATAACTAAAGCGAATCTTTGGACAAACGAAATTATATTGAGAATTACCAAGTTTAATATAAAAGCAGTATTTTACTTTGATTCAATAACATTTTGACTATCTAGTCTCTAAATGATACTGCATTATCTACTTTAGACAGTGGTTCAAAATATTTTTGTCTATTTCAACACACCTGCTAGATGATAATTATATGTATGGCTCACTCCAGTAGGCAGACCAAGATTTGTTTTTCAAGTCTGCAAAAAAGATAAACTTATGAGGTAGTTGTGGGAAATTCTTGCCAAACTAAAAGCCAATGCCCTCTTCTTCCTCTGAGATTAAGAACCAAATCTTTAGAACACATAAGAATGAGCAAGACAGATAATCTGTGCTCAAGGAACATGTAAAATATCTCACAGTGCCTCCCAGGTGACTGCTGGAAGTATTGATCCTTGGAAAATGTCTTACAGTCCAGTGATTTGCACTGGGAACCACGTAATGCTAAGGAGACTGCTAAACTGGGATGTTTATCAACCCGAGGCGATGAATGCACTGGGGATGCAAAATACCCATAAAGTCAATTCTCGTGCGATTATAGTCTTCCAAAACCCAAGGCAATTCAAAAGATCAATTCACCCCAACTTTTTGTTTTACAAATTAGGAACCACAATAAAGCGAGTCCAAATAATTTGTCTAAGGACACGTAGCTAAATAAATGGCAATGATAGACTACAAACCAGTCACTTCCATTCAAGCATTCTTGTCATTAAAATTTCTCAACTCACAGCTACCCTGTGAATGAGTCATCTACTACGTCAGTCATGCTATCTTAGAATCGGCAACCAAGAACAAAATGCAGCTGTGAAAACCAAAGCGCAGCTCTGCCCATCCCAGTCACTGTCAAAGGCTTCTACTGTTTTTCGCATATCAATTATAGCTCAATAAAGCTGTTTTTTTTTTTTTAATGTTTTCTATCTGGTAGGAAAATCCTAAATTATTAGTCTGTTACATTTTTATATCAGACTTATTACCATGTGCTTATTTTATCTCAGATAACAACTGATAATTTATTGATGGTTAACTATGATCCAGGCACCATTCTAATTACAAATAATGTCTCATTAAATAGTCACCAACAATAACTTGAAGAAGAAATATGTAAAACCTGTGAAAGGAGGACTGATTATTGTAAAGAAAGGAAACCTTCCCAAATTAATTTATAGGCTTAATGAAATAAAATACTAATCAAAACCCAAAAAACCTAAAGTTCATCAGAAATAAACAGATTAGAATAGAAAAATATTTTTATTTTTATTTTTTTTATTTTTATTTATTTTGGCTGCGCTGGGTATTAGTTTCGGCACGCGGGATCTTCGCTATGGCATGTTTAGTTGTGGCATGTGGACTTCTTAGCTGCAGCATGCAAACTCTTAGTTGCAGTATGCATGTGGGATATAGCTCCCAGACCAGGGATGGAACCCGGGCTCCCTGAATTGGGAGCGCAGAGTCTTACCCACTGGAGGAAGTCCCATAGGATAGAAATATATTTTTAAATTAAGCATTTTAGTTTGAGATAATTGTAGAGACACATGCAGTTGTAAGAAAAAAATAGAGTGAAATCCTCCGTATCATTTACCCAGTGTCCTCCAATGGTAACTTCTTGAAAAACAATAGTACAATATCACAACCATGATATTGACACTGATACAGTCAAAACATAGAACATTTCTGTGATCACATGAATCCCTATAAAAGTGCTGAACTTTGATAGCCACATCTACTTCTTTCCTGTCAGCCATTTTCAAACACAACCACTAATCTCTTCTCCATCTTTATAATTTTTGTCACTTCAAGAATGTTATATGAATGGAATCACACAGTGGGTAACCTTTTGGCATTGGTCTTTTTTTTCACTCAGTGTGGTTCTCTGGAGATTCATCCACTTTTTTATGTATACCAACAATTCATTCCTTTTTATTGCAGAGCAGTATTCCATGGTATGGATGTACCACAGTTTGTGTAATCACGTACCTGTTGAAGGACAACTGGATTGTTTTCAGTTTTTGGCTATTATGAATAAAGCTGCTCTAAATATTCATTTACAGGTATTTTTTTGTGAACATAAACCTTCAGTTCTTGGAATAAATGTCCAGGAGGGGACTGCCAGGTCATATGGTAGTAGTTACACGTTTAGTTATTTTTTTTAACTGTCAAATTATTTTTCAGGGTGGAGGTGTCATGTTAAGTAAAAAAGGCATGTTATTAATTATAAATACTCTATTGCATTCCCACTAGCAATGTATGAATGGCCAAGTTTCCCTGCATCTTCACTGGCAATTGATGTCACAATTTTTTTTTTTGCCGTTTTGTTAAGTGTGTGGTGACATCTCATTGTGCTTTTAATTTGCACTTCCCAAATGGCTAATGGTGTTGAATGTGTTTTCATGTGCTTATTTCCCATATGCATATCTGGTAAAATATCTCTTCATATATTTGGCTCATGTTCTAATTAGATTGTGTTTTTACTGTTAAGTTTTGAGACTTTTTCATATATTCTAGATTCTAGTTCCTTGTCAGATACGTAATTTGTGAATAATTCCCTTCTAGTCTGTAGCTTGTCATTTCAATCTCCTCATGGAATATTTTTTAAAGCAACCTTTTTAACTTTGATGAAGTCTAATTTACCTAGTTTTCCCTCTAAAGATAGTGTTTTTGGTGTCAAACCTAAATAATTTTTGGCCTACCCCTAAATTCTGAAGATTTTCTCAAGCTTTTTTTTCCTAAAAGTTTAATAGTTTATGGTTACATTTAAATCCATAATTTATTTTAAATTTCTTTTTGTATAAAGTGTGAGATTTAGCTCCTGCTTCTTTTTTTCTGCCTATGGATGTCCAATTGTTCCAGCACCATTTGCTGAAAAGTCTTATTCAATTGAACTGCTTTTGCACCTTTGTCAAAAATCAATTGAGCATATCTGCGTGGGTCTATTTCTGGATTTTCTATTCTACTTTTTATTATTGATTTTTGTGTCTACACCTGTGCCAAAACCACGTCTTGATTATGGTAGCTATGTAATAAATCTTGAAACTGAGTAGACTGATTCTGTCCACGTTATTATTCTTTTTTAAAATTGTTTAAACTATTATAGTTCTTCTGTCTTTCCATACTGTTTTAGAATAATTTTGTCTATATTGAAAAAAAGATCTTGCTAAGATTTTGATAGAAATTACATTAAATCAGCATATCTATTAGGGGAAAATTGACATCTTTACTATGCTGAGCCTTCCAATCTATGAACACAGTATTGCTTTCTATTCATTTATTCCTATATTTAAACTACCATTAAGAATCATGTTTCTGAAGAATCTTCAATGACATGGAAAATGCTTAAGCTGTCATGTAAAGTAAAAAAGGCATGTTACTAAATTATAAGTAATCTATAAACTAAATAGTGGAAAAGATAATATGTTATGCATTGACAATTTTCAAAGAGAAAAGAACATTCCAAGTGTTAATAAGAAATTTTATATTTAGATTTTATTATGGTTATATGAATGGTCTCCATTATATTATTCTCCATTCTTTAAGCTTTTTTGATATTTTTCCTTTTTAAGAATATTAACATTACTGATTTTATAAACGTGTAGATCAAATACTTATCCAAAATCTGCTCATAATACAACTAATTATTTATAATTATATCCTCTATGCCTATCATGATACCTGACAATTTTTCAATATCAAAGTATTGAGGAAAGTTTTATACAAATGGGTAAAAACATGAAGTTTTATACTAGAATATTTTCTATTTCTACAGTATGATTATACCTAATTAAAATTATGTTTTCTTTCAGAACATACTTCTTATATGTCTACTACTGACCAGTGCTATTGCCATTCACAGTATTTTCCTTAATTCTTATTAAATATCTAAAAGATTATTTCATTATCTGAAGGTGTCAGGAAATTCCTGTGAAACTACCCAGATTTTAGTTGTAAAACATAGTTTTATCTCTAGGATATCTGATTCCAAACTTAGGGACGTTTTTTCCTAAAATAGAGGTAAAGTTTCAAACATACCTGTAAAGAAAATATGGGCAAATTTTATGAGTGATTTAAATTTTCTCCACATTTCTAAGTTCGCTTGCACTGAATGGGGATGGGAAGGATGGAGAATTTTTTATGCTTACATGTTTTACGATATTACTGAAATGGCAAGATACATATAGTTCACAGAATGAGGAATTTAGTTTATGGGAATATGAATTCTTCATGAATAATGCATAACCATGCCATTAGTATTTTTCCATGAAGTGAGCTCTTAAGTAATTCAACATAATTCTAGTAATTTTACAATGGCAATAATATTGCTATAGATTTTTCTTCAAAGGTACAATCTTAAGATTATATCTGTTGTGTATTGAAAGATCTTCATGACACAAAATAATAAATACTAAGAGACATTTTAGCATTAGTTGTAATTGAAATCACTTGTAGTCTTCCTATGAACATTACTATTAATAAGTGAGTAAAACTCAATTACTGGCAATATTAGCATTTCCCCGTTTAGAATAGTGAGATTTACCATTCGGTATCTGCTTAAATGGTGATATAACAAGGTGATCAACATTCAGGGTATGCAGTTAATGAGTTAAATAGACATGTAGGCAATCAACCAACAGGCTGTCTATGTTGTGGGTAATTGTTCAGGTTCTGTAGCAGTACAGCCTGGCTGTGAAGTTCAGTTCCACTACTTTTTAACATTGAGACTGTAGTTAAGTCAGGCAACCTTTCTGTATGCCAGTTCCCTCATCTATAAAACTGAGCTAATCATAATGCTTACCTAAGAAGACTGTTACATTAAATAGCAATAAAGGGGAAATGACTCCTGCATAGAAAATATTCAACAAATGTTTCATTGGATGTTATTATAACACACAAACAGTTGAAGAAATTATCCTATTTTATGAGTTTAAATTAGATGGCTGATAATCTAATCACTGTTTCATATTGACTTTTGAGAGTTTTCTGGGTATAGCATCCCCAGTTGGTCTGTGCATGGGAGGCATTATAAAGACTGCTTAACTTTTGAAGTATGCAACATGACCCACCAAATGAAAGCTTTAGCAACTCATGTGTGCTATAGGAAAAATACTGTATAACTAGAGACTTATGAGGTATTTTACCTCTGTAACTGAAACGATTATCTAAACTTATAAAACACTCTTGGTAATGTCTGGCAGAAACTTTCCTTGAAGGACATTTTTTAAAAAGTGCACGGAATGTTAGAATATTTTTACTTCATTTCAAAGTATTTACATTATGCGTGTTTTTTTGCTTTAGAAATTGTTCTTAAGAGGAAGAAAAGTCTACATTTAAATAAAAATGGCCTGTAAGGTATTTTTCAGAAATATGGTTAAACATGGGACATTCTTCAGAAGAAAGTATTTTGTGATAATTATATTCTCCACGAGTGCTGATTGAACTAATTAAAAATTGCAAGTCTTATCGAGATTATTTATTGACATCTATTTGGCAGTCTCATTTACTTAACATACCTCAGTAGTTTATTCTTTTATACTCAGTTAAGAATGGTAGCAGTAACGAATGAAAGTTGATAAATGTTTGATAAACAGATAAGACCATATCTCATCCTTTGTACTTCAGAAAATGAATCAAAGGCTAAGTCCATACAGTATAAAATAACCTTTTAAATCACCTAGTAATTTAACCTTCTGTATTGTGCCTTCTGTATTTCTCTTGTGCCACTCTTAGCTCAAGGCATAGAAATTCACCCAGGAAAATACAATCAGAGAACCAAGAAAGTGAAGAAAATATGGAGTGAAGCAGAGTGGGATGGGAATTTTAGCTCTGCTGTTTACTAGTTCTGTGAGCTTGAAAAAGAAAATCAGTATTTCTGAATTTTAGCATCTCATTTGCAAATAGAGTAATAAACCTCATCTTGCAAAATTGTGGGCACAGTGCATATCAAGGGTATGGAAGGGTTCCTGAGAGGGAAAAACTCAACTCATTATCAAAGTAGAATAATTCTAACAAGCAGAACTATTAAAAAGTGCAATGCATATCCTCATGTATGTGACCACTTATTGTGATTATTGTAATGGGTTTCATGCTTTAACAAGAGGGCTGCTTCAGTTAGCTCCAGGGATTTTGGAGTCTGATAAGTTTGGGCCAGTGTGAATCATGAAATTGACTTAACTATTTATACTTGTGATAAATGTGTAAGTGCCATATATTGTTGCTTTGAATACTTATTTCTCCAATTCTGCCAAAAAAACTAAGCAGAAAATTAGAAATTCTCCCTTTTTATTGATGTAAAAATGCCTTTTTTATTCGTACGGAAACATGTAAAAAATAGAATTCTAGAGCATGTAATTGAGAAATCAAGGCACAGATGGTGAACGGCTCAGGCAGTGAGACACAACGTAAAATGGGAAGTAGATTGGCTTGAATTCATTCCACAATATTTGTAAATAGCTTTCAAAAAGCATTGCAACTGCAGAAAATCAACTGGTTTCTTCAATATTTTATTGACCTTACCTGAGTCATCAGTGTCACTACATCTATTAATTAAATATAACTACTTCTTTCCCTGTCTGCCAACTGAAAAAAAAAATCTGAATTATCAGTTGCAGATTCTCATGAAAATCAAATCAAACTGTCATAGAAGCATGTTTGGTAATGTCTCAAGCTCTGTTCGAGTTCACCTGTTCAAGAACCTTACCCTAGAGGTTTTTCAAACAACAGACATAATATGTAAACCCCGATTGAATGAAACGGTTAGGAGCAAGAGGCTCATTTCCAGGAAGAAAACCAACAAACACTTGAGAATATGTTTCTGAATTTCAATAAAATAAACCAGCGGGAAATTGTGGAAACTACTATCATTAACTTATACTGCACTGAGAGAACGGATATCTAGACCAAGTTATCTCTTGGCCATGAAATTTCTGAAGAAAGTATCTCACTATTAAAAATGTTAAAATTCAAGATTTTTTCCTATAAAAAGTTATTAAATATGGTGGGAGAAGCTTTGGAAAAGCCACCTGAGCTCGTGACCTCAGCAAGATGGCAGCACAGGTGGTTCCCGACATAAGCCCTCCTCACAGAAAGGCCAGACAGCAATGAGCCACAAAGGAGGTGCCCTTGTGAAATGCCCAGAACCTGGGGGTGAAGCTGAAGCGTCTCTCTGTACCACAAACACCAAGAAACACTGTTAGAAGCGTGAAAGGAGCGGTTTCACCAAAAGGAGCGGTTGACGCCAGTGCCCCTCCCAGAGGCCGGTCCGGCGCTGCCCTTAGAGGGTGCCCCTGCCTACCTGGTCTCCGGTGCAAAACAGAGTCCAAGGTGAATCCCCAGCTTCCTCAGCGTTTCTGGACGCTTCCCGGGAAACCCACTAGGGTCTCATCTTCTGGGGACCACGGGCGGAAAAGGCGGGACCGGAACAGCGGGGAGATGGAGGGGCGGGGCTTGCAGCCGCCGGCGCGGGGATCCCCGTGGACCCTGTTCCTGCGCTGCTGGCAGCGAGCACGGGTCCCAGCCGGTGACTCTGCCCATTCGCAGAGCCAAGCCAGTGGCCGCATCTGGCCGGGGAGCTGGGTTGGCAGTTTTGCCGGCTTTGCACACCCAGCCAATGGGCCGTACCTGCCACAGGGCCCAGTCTGCAGTTCCAGCCAGACAGGGATCACCCAGCTGCTGAGCACAAACTCCGGCCCCATCTGACCAGGAAGCCTGGCCAGAGACCCTGGGCAGCCCTGGAGCCCATCCTACAGCCCCTAGAAGGCAGAGCGTCTAGCCAGTAGCCTCGCCCAACTGTAGAGTATAACTTCTGGCCCGACTTGAGCAGGGAGACTGAACGACTATTCACCCAGGCAGCCTCCCAGCCCACCCTACGGTACCGCCTGGTTGCGGAGACCAGCCTTCGGCCCCGCCCGATTTCTGCTCACATTCTGCATCCCTTCTCAGGCAAAGGACCTGGCCAGTGACCTCACCCAGTTGTGGAGCTGAGCCTGTGGCCTCACCTGACCAAGGGACCTAGCCAGCAACCTCTTCCGACAGCAGAGCACAGGCAGAGGACTGCGCGGAGCCAAGCCTGCAGCCCCGCCCAGCTTGGGACCACATCTGGAGCCCTGACTGGTCCCAAAGCACAGCCGGAGGCTGGTACAAAAGTGTAGCCTTGTCTGTGGCCCTGCCTAATGCAGAGTCAAACCCGCTACACCGTCCAGCTAGGAAGTACAGTCTGGGGCCTCACCTGAAGGGATGATTGCAGAGCCCAGTCTCCAGCCTATAGATGTGGAGTCCAGACCGCAGCACAGCCCTCCCAGGCTCTAGACCTGTGACTCCCCCTGACCAGACTTTGGTGCCATTACCTCCTCCATCCCTACACACAACCCCCTGTTACAGTTTTTTGCTGTACTAGCAAGTATAGACCAAGAGGCTATACTTGCTAGTTATAGACCAAGCCTAGTATAGGCTTGGTCTATAAGTATAGACCAAGAGACTGAAATTTACTGCGTAAATGAAGGGGAGGGTGAATGCCACCTAACAGAAATAATTACTTAACCTTGATTGTCAAATTAGAGATTTAAGTCCATAGTAAAAAGCTTTTTTGAATGGGGAAAAAGTGTAATTATGTACTCTAACATGCTAGAGCTTTAAAAAAAATGATTTCAAAAGAAAATGAAAGAAAAATTGTCTAAGCTCATGAAGAGGCAGTCTGGAGCAGAACTTAGTTATTTGATAGAATTAACAACCTTTTTTAAGGAGAACGTTTGAGCAATTTCTAAAAGAATCCATGAGATCAAGTTCCCTTATGTTGAGTTGGATTTGCCCAGAAAGCTAACTTGCAGTCTTGTGAAGAGCCTAATTACCTTTAACCAGACATTTCCTTTCTTATACTTCATCAAAAAAATATTATCAGGTCACCTTCTTTTTTTCTATAAAAACTTTCCAGCTGAAGGAAATGTTTGAATTAAATTTATTAGAAGTCTTGCTTCCTGCAGCAAGCTTAAAATAAAGCGCTGTCACATGTACACAATCAGTCAGGTGGTGGCAGGACACAGGATGAATCAAAGCAGCTTTCCTTCAACTCTCCTATGAAAACAATGTTTAAGCAGGAGGTGGGGAGACCCAGGAGAGGTAACATCCGGGTTATGGTAATGACTGGTTCTTAAGATGAAACTCCGTGTCATGGAGTAAGAGATGCTAAGAATTTCAAACAGATTGAGGGGAAAGCAGAAGGAGCTAGATCCTTATTTTCAGTTTGGAGCTCTGAGGGGAATCCGCTGCATGACACAGGAGCACTAATGCAATCTATGAGGTATTATAGAAATCTGCAAAGATGACCCAAAAGAGAACAGACAAGAGGAGATTTCCTTGCTCTAGCAAGAAAGTCAGCCATCATCACTTGCCTTTGGCAGAGACTCAAAGTTAGACAGGGGAGTGAGAAAGCTTTACAGTGAAAAGAGGGAAGGCCCCAGGTATGCTCTGCTTGGAGGTTGTTGCCACAGGGAAGCTGGGAGCAATCTAACTCTTTTGCATGTCTGAGTTATAATTTTTGAATTTCTACCTACTTCGTTCTACGTATATGTTCAAATGAGTAATAAGCTACACAATATCAAAACTTGACAGTTCTAACATAGCAGATTGAGTGGTCAAAGTTCATACGACTCTTAGCTTCTATTAGAACTATAAAGAGTAAACTTAGGGTAAAATTTTACCTATGTGGCTGGCAATCTGCACAGGAAACCAAAGCTCCATTCTTATTTACAGTACATGTAATTCTAAATGATCAAGAGCAAGCATGGGGCAGAGCAAAGAAATTTGACAAATTCACTCCTTAACATGCCACATAGCTGAAGAGATGGAAGCCTTGTGAGTCAGAGGGTTCCTCTTACTTCAATGAGGAATTGATTACTTTCCAATGATCAGCATCTCCAGCAGCTGCCTGCCCCACTTTTTCTTCGATATGAGTAGGAAATACAATCATATTGTATTAGTGCACTAAGGTAATGGAATAGTGAAGAGTAAGTGTTTTATATTGTGAGGTATTTAAGCCCAATAAAGTTTTATTAGCTAAGATGTGATTGTTACTTTTTATTTGAACATATATGTTGGTATGGCTGGCCCAGTGTTGCCAGATACTTTCATTTTTAATAAGAAGTTTAAAATGTATATTTTTATATTACAGCTCTCTATTTTTATCTATCTATCTATCTATCTATCTATTTAGGCTGTGCTGCAGGGCATGTGGGATCTTAGTTCCCTGACCAGGGATTGAACCTGGGCCCCCCCCCCCTGCATTGCAAGCGTGGAGTCTTAACCACTGGACCGCCAGGGAAGTCTCACAGCTCTCTATTTTTAAAAGTTGTCACTTTTCTTTAATTTTTTGGTAGCCAAAAATTAAAAACAAACAATAACAAGAACATGTCTGTGTGAGGTAACTAAGGTACTACTTTGTGACCTCAGATCTCATTTTAGGGTATAATAATATTTTTATTATTTTGTTATAATAAACAAAAATATTTAAACTTAATTTCTAAAACTGTGTTTTGCCTTATATTGAACTGAGTGCATTAAAAAATAATGAACATATAAGTATATAAAAAAAAGCATGAGATCTGCCACATTGATAATCAATATAGTAAGTGTTTCAATTCCATACAGTACAATAAATTACAATTAAAATTTCAAAAATATATGTTTTAATTTACCTAACAACTAAGTTACTGTTTTCTTGATACAATTTGTCTGTTTAGAGCTTTTCATTGAAGACTGCAACAAAGGAGCTTTAATGTCTCTTAGTTTCTTTCCTTATCAGTTATTGTAAAAATTCGATAGAGTTTTTTAAATGAACCTTCACTAGCAGATTCTAAAGATCATCTGCAGAGTTAATTGCGTGGGGAGAGATAAGAAGATTCTAAAAAAGAAGAATAAACTTTAAGGAACAGATTACTTAAAATACCATGTATTAAACACTACTCTAAAATTATAGGAATAAAAAATAAAGCAACACAAACACAGTAAAACAGTCTGGTGGTGGGCATATTTACAGAAATAGAATTCTACAGAAGAAAAGGTCCAGAAAGAGATTTCTCTATGTATAGGTATTTGGAAATAATGAAATATGGAGCATAGACTATTCAATAAATGACTTACATATATTTAGAAAACAAAATATAAATAAACATAGAAAATAAGCAACAAGAAAACAAAAAGATCGGTATTCAATAATATAAATGTTATTAATTCTGGAAGAAAATATAAAACCATAACACAATATTAGAGAAAGATTCATATTTAAAGGTAATTTTCAAAAAAGCTGAAATGACTGTCCTACAGATATAATAATGAACATTTGTTAAATGATGTTATTGAACTCATTCAGTGAAGGAACTAGGAAAACATTATAAATAGTTCAAAAGAGAATTCAAAGAATAGACATAAAATTACTGAGTTGTAAAATAGCTCAAAAACCATGAAGAGTTCTAGAATTGAATAACCCAAAAATGTGTTGTACGTAAACAGTAGTGGTAAAATAGCTCAGACGTGGATGGCCTTGTATGATCCAGAAAATGCAGTGCTTTTTGGAAACACATTTTTTTCCCCTAAGGTTTTCCCCTCATTCTATGATAAATAATTTCAAAGAAAGATTATTCTGAATCACAAATGAAGACTCTTCTCATTAGGTCTGTACTGATTATTTACCCAGCTATAGGAAGAATGTAAATTTACCACATGGCCCTTTTTTAGTTTGTTTTGCTGTAAGTTTCATAAGGAATCTCAGATAAAGATTTTAAAATCATCTTAATAAGCTGTACTGAGGCTAGAATCCAAGCCAAGGACTCTCTCCACCAGGTTTTACCTGTAGTACCTATACATTTAGGTGAATTCTCAGTCCCCAAAATATCCTAAGTTTCCTAAGTCTGTCAGGAAGTGAACTTCCTTACTGACCTCTAAGGCTGGAATTCCTGTAAACCAGGTACCAGTACAGTTTTCCTAGAGGGCTTTGTGAGCACTGCTCTGTAAATTCAACCTCAGTTGACTTAAAAGTCTCTGGCCATATCTGACTAAATGAGCATCATTCTTAAACACGACATTCCAAGCAAGTCCTTGATTGCAAAACAAATTTTTCCAATTACATCCTCATAAATAAGGGAACAATTTCTTACTGAATCTATGCAAGTAACTATATTGCCATGAAAAGTAAAATTTTTTCATAAGAGTTTCAAATTCTGGGATGGGAGGGTCAGATGGAGCATAAAATAATCATTTTAAAATGTTTTATTTTAGCTTACAAAATAATAATTCACTAAATTGTTTTGGGTTATAGATAGCTTAAAAAGAAAGAGGGCCTCCTAATACATCCGGAAAATGGAACACTAAAGCAACAACAAGAATATTCAAAAGAAAACAAAAACTATACTCAACCCCCATCAGTTTACTCACTCCTATGTAATTAATTTTTGTTTCATTGAATCTTGAGTTCGAAGTTTGGCAAAATTGTAACATATCTTGTCGCTTCTTTTCAGACTCATTTTTGCACCAACTATATCTCAAAGCAAATTAAATTCCTCTGTGCAAACTTACAACTTTCTACATCCATTCAGGTTTTGTCCTTCATGCTTCTCTTTCTCATTCTGGAATGGCCAGACACTTTACTCTAGGTCAAAACTTGATATTTTCCCTTAATAAACAAAAACCTACCTCATTATCTTGTATATGAACAGCACTTCTCTTCCATTATTGCTCCAATTTTCATTTATGTATACTAATTATAACTTTTAATCAGAGTAACTTCTATTTACAAAAAAACCCAGAAAACAATAAAATGGACATTGCGAACCTTCTGGCACACATCAGCATTTTAGTAGACTTAAAAGAACTCATGAATACACAAAAACACAAGTTTTTACAGCAAAAACTACTCCTTAAACAATTTCTAAAAGCATCAAAACTGAACATGTTCATTAACAGACTGGCCCTATTGCACAGAAAGTAAGTTCTGAAGATAGAACTTCTTTGTAATATAGAAAAGTTAAAAGCTAATGTACATAAACTTAAAATGTGAGTTAGTAATAAATATTTCAGTATTCTATCTTGCTTATGAATGACCTAGGTATTCAATTAATATCAATTAATTAATTTAATATCAGTCCAAAACATTGTTAGCTAAAATCTTGGAAAGTATCTCCCAGCTGACATTCTACAAACATAATTAATATTGAAATTGTTAGATTCAGAATAATGATTCAATTTGGTTCAACACAAACTTACATTTTTTTCATAATCCTAAACATAAAATAGCAAATGGTGAAGATCTGGTGTTCACCTCAGGGTTCTGTGAATAAAGGACAGTTCAAGAATAAAAGAAACTAGGTAAGTGGAACTTTAAAGAGAAGCATAGATTTGGTAAAATCTGTTTCTATCCAGTGTGTGTTTCTTGCATATCAACGGAGGAATTCACAATTCCATGCCCTGTTTGTTGAAGGGTGTTTGTGTTCTGGTACTACTAGATAAAATTCATTTATTTCTTACTACTCCTGGAAAACCTGACTTTTTTTTTTTAAGATGTGAAATAAAGCCACCTTTATTGAGACTTCCAACCACAGCCTAAGGGAAGTCATCCCTAAGGAAAATTCTTTAATTTCAAAACAAGCCTACCATTGAAATGTCATCCTTTTGCAATAAACAATTGACAGCATCTGAAGTAATTTAAAATGGCATTCAAAGGATAATTCAGGAAAACAGACTTTGGGTTTAACATAGATTCATTTTAGTAAGATTATCAGAAATCTTCAAGTAGTGATATTACAACTTAAAGCTTTAATTATGGGGAGACAGAAAATCAAAACCCTGGTCATCTGTTCAAATAACACTGGGAAATAGTAACAGTTCTCATGTGACACAGTGATGGATACTCTGAAAAAACTAGAAAAATAGGCAGAATATTTGGTAGCTGAAAGAAAAGTGTTTCCTTGGGGGATAACTAAGGATGATATTTGAAAGTTTTTCACTGCAAGCAATTCTTACCCTTCAAGGTGGGGCATTTTATAAGAAATAAGCTTAATTTTGCTTCTCCCAACCACTATTAAATCTCAACTCTGTGAACATGGGAAGCTTTCACCAATACAAAACCAAAATCAAAATCAAAATTTTAAAAATCAGTTTTGAATATTAAGCAAGTCTAAAACCTAGCTAATAAAAAGAAGCTGTCCAACTGAAACAGCCGAACATGTTTCCTCTCTGGCTTGTTCTCTTTTTTGCTTTTACTCAGTTTGGAATCAATTCTCTTTACTTATCCTGGGTGCTATACTTCTTGTGTGTACCAAAATCTCAGTTTTATTTTTCTTTCAGTAAGCAAATCTGATCCAGAAACCAGAAGGTCAACATCTTGAACAAACCTTTCTCTTTTTTTCCCCAATACATTTTGACAATTTTATTATCTTTTTTCTTATCCAATATAAAAAGATGTCTCTCCTAACTGCTGTTGTGAAGGGTGCAGCTGCTTGGTGAATCATGCCTGATGAAACTGATTTTCAAGGGTCAATCCAAATAAATTAAGACAGTATTACTTACCCGGGAAGTCAAATAAAGGGACAAGTGTAGCTGTCAATAACACCCTTCTATGTGAACAGCTAATAGCTGTAACATAATGTATTCCTTTAGCATTCTGTTGTTATTTAGCAGATCAAACCAAGACACACACTTTCAGAAACAAACTCATAATCAATGTAGTATAAAGAAGGTAATAATTAAAAAGTAAATGGTAAGATTAACCACATTATTTTTGTCCTGTGTGTATTCAAATGTTTATACATGTGATTAGTTTTCAGATAATGGTAGCTAAATATAACTTGCACATTTTTCCCCACAATATTTCTGTAGCTAAATATAAATTGACTTTTCTGTATTCTCATGTCTCCCTTTAATTAATTTCACCTATCCCTTATTGGAAAAGATATGCACTACTTCCCCAAATTTCCCAGCATCCTTTCAAGTAGTCAGGGGCACGTGACTTGTTCTGGCTATCGGCCTTGAGGATAAGTAATGTGGGTCCCTTTTTGATCTTTGCATTTTATATTTTTGAGTACCTCTCCCATTCTCTCTTTTTCTGCATAGGTAACAGTGGAAGACGTTTTTCCAGAACATGTAGCTACAATAGAGCAATGCCTTCATCAGCTTGGGTCTCTGATTGATGCACGGATCAGAAAGCCCACCAACCCACACTATACATATAACATGAGTACAAAATAAAAACCCAGTTTGGGGATTGATTTTTACCACCAACATTACTACCTATTTGACTAAAACCCTCGTAAGGCCACTAAATTAAGACTATACTGAAAGTTACACCTTAACCCAAGTCCATTTCTACGTCTCCTTCTGCCTAAGAAATTGTCTATTTTGAGGAATATTTTTATCCTCATACAAAAATCTTGCTTCTGCTATTTCTCCATATTATCTTTTATTTTGTATTTTATTATGGTCTTCTAAGTACTGAATTCTTCTCATTCTTTGGGGACATTGTGTTCTCATTCACAATACTTTCTTCCATTCTACACATTAATTTAGAATCCAATAAGATCACCTTTATTTCCTTAACTTCTTGATTTTTAGTGATTTTCACCTGCTTTCCACTTTAGCCTCCTATCTTGAATATTAACGCTTGAGATACCTAAAACACCTCAACCTCTAAAATGTTACTATGCCCAGTCTCGTATTATGTCCTACAAATTTTCTACTTCTCTTACCTCTTTATAGTCTCCACCATGGTTCTTAAGAATATCAAAACCCTCTGTCCTTAGACTTATGTCATTTCTCCTACTAGCAAGCACCTCCTCTTTTTACCTAATTTTTACTCAGCTAAAATCCTGTGGTCAATCTCTACAACTAATTGTTTGCCAAATGTTCTCAACATGCTTACCTAATCGGCCCGCCTACATGCCTGCACCTGCACAAGTGCACACACACAGTAAATGCCCAACCTTGGATCAATCTGTTCACCTCTACACTTTAAAAACCAAACTGTTTATTGTCCCTGAAGTAAATCCATAAAATGCATATTACTCAAATTTACCTAGTAAGTTGCACTGCCTCTTTTCTATAGTGGTTATTGATTAACTTTACCACTTTCCCCAACACCACCATCCACATACCACATTTGGATAGAATATTGCACTTTCCTCTTCAATGAGAACATAGAAGGTATGACACAGATTTTTAAAAAAATCACTCCCTCAAGCGATTTTTAACTTCCCTCCAATCCTGAGTCATTTTCTTGATTCTTCTTCCCCATCACAATGAATGTGGTGACTCCCCTTCTGCAAAGGGGAAATCAATCCCATACATGTGTGCCTTTAAATACCATACCCTCATTCTCCTTTACAACTTTCCTCTGTCAAATGTTATCTTCTTTCACCTTTATTTTTATAGTCTCCATTTCTATTGATATCTTTTTTCATTTCACTATTAAGCATACTGAACATTAAAATAATGAAAATATTTATATATCTGAGGGAAATAATTAGCATTATTTCTGCTTCCTAGTGGTCCTGTTTTTTAAATTCTCTTTAGATTTTTCTATTTTGAGTTATTACATTTCTCCTGCTGTCTCAGGATTCTTGGTTGTTCATTTGTACGTGTGAATGAAAGACTAAATTGATTATGATAGTTGATGACTGGATCTTCCTCAATAAGAGGACCAAATGTAAGTTAGATATACACAAATAAACATTAATTTAATACCAGCATAATACAGCTTTGTGCCTTTAGTCTGGGGCAGCACTGAAATAAAAAAGCAAATAAATAAATATATATTACACTGCCAAGTAGTAATACGAAGAAAAATAAGTAGGGAACTACAGAAGAGAATAATGGCTAGAGAGAAACATTCAAGTTAGGGTGATCTTGGGACTCTCTCTGGGAAGTAGCACATAACTACACATAAATGGAGTGATGGGTAAAGCAAAGCAAAGGTCTGAGAGAAGAATATCCCAGGTGGAAGAAGCAATAAGAGCAAAGGCCCTGAAGTATCAATAAGAGTGATGTGTCAGAAGAACAGCAAGAAAGCCAGGCAGAGTTAGTAAAGGGGAGTATACAATTAATTAAAAAATCAGGGATTAATCTGATTAATTTCCTAATCAAAAAAGTAAAATGTTTCAATATTGCCATGTCTTATCTTTTTCTCATGAAAAGTGTTCCTTAAATAATTTCTCTAATCACTCAGAGTGTTCTTGCTCGCTTACAAACCGGACCATCGTTTTTGGTCTCCACATGCATCCAGCGTAGTTTGCCCTGCTTTGTACTTCTAACTCTCCTGGAACTGACCCCGAGGACCCTCTCTGCTGCCACTGTCAAAGGTGCCTTTGATGTTATCATGGTGTCTATGTAAAAAGTACGCAGGAGGCCAGACATTGCTCATTTTGTGCAGAAACAATGAAACGGCCCTCTTCTTGACATTCTAAGCAGCACTTTGGTGCTCAGGCTCTGAACCACATGGCTAAAACAGAAGACCTCAGGCTCCTCTAGCTAGTAACTCAACACACACACACACGCACACACACGTCTTTATCCTTAAAGGCAGATAACTGTCTTTCTGCAGAGTACCGTCTTTATATATACAAAGTCAGGAAAAACATAAAACTGCACCTTGGAAAATAACCCAACAGACTTTCTCAATTGTATACAAATGACATAGACAACCAATCCAGAGATACATAATCAAATTTTAATGAAAGGTTGATACCTTAAGATTTCTTTAAAGAAAGTTTATAGTAGTCTGCCCAAAGGTGAACTGAAGTGTCCACAGCTGGTACTAGAAAAATCCCTGCAGCAAAATTCAGATGATGACCCAGCTCCCTTTTACATAATTTCAGACATTAAAATTAGAAAACGATTTATATTCCTAAGTTGCTACATAATTTCAGTGGACTTATCCTGTTCTTTTAGGTGTATGCGATGTGGTTTACGTGTATTGTATGTCTTACTTAACCCAGTGCCTAGCATACTGCAATATTCAGTAACTGAATATTAACTGTTTAATGGGAGGAAGCAAAAAAATACGGACTATAATTTGTTTGTTCTATCATTGTGAATGGCATTATTGGAGGCAAAGTCCAAGTTTTTAATATCGCCAAAGAAGCATCTTAGTATAATGTCTGCAGATAGTTCTTCACTTCATATCTCACAATGATGCTGTGATAGAGATTTGCTATTTATCAACATTAGCAGAATCATTTCAAGTGAAGGAGGATGTCAGCTTCCTTTTAGAAATAAGATTTTTCTGGTTAAAGCCACTTGCTTTGGAATCATTCCAACTGCAAAAGTACCATGAGAAAAATTTCAAGTACATTACATTGAATTTTTATAAGGACCTAAACTTAAATGTTTTTTTTTTTTTTTATCTCCCATTTCAGAGCCTTTGTCTTGTGTTGCTTGTTGACAGTAGCTCAGCTAGCTTTAAAAGATCTCTCTTCTTAAATCTCAAGGATTTCTTCATTAATCTTTCCCACATACCCAAAACACTTTTTAATACCCCTCTCCTGCTTAGTTGAATGGAATCAGGTGTGATGTTTTGTTTCAATCATCCTGGCCTTCTTCCTCTGTATATATCTATCTCAGATATGGAACGATATTTGTTTTAGTCCAAATCACCAAAGCGATCAAAGTCAACACCCAGTCCCTAGTCATCCTTAAACAAGTTGCAGAAGAGAAAACTTTATTTTGAAACATTGTATATGTGTTCTTTTTTCAAATGGGAAGTTTAAAACATGATAAATTATCTTTGAAGTAGAACATATTTATACACACATACAGGAATGTGTTCATACAACTTATTTTCCCTCCTCTAGAAGCACTGTGCACAGAAAGTAATCTTGTCAGAGGGCCTGATTTATTTCTTTAAGTGTTGTGTGGATACACCGGTAAGGAGATATGCATGGGACTCAGCCACCACTTTTAATTCCCAACTCCATTTGTAAAAAAATTTGAAAATGTTTTTGATTGAAAACTTGGTTTGTTCTAGGGCTTTCTTGGTTACATTTTATATAATATTTAATTTATCCTTTTTCCTCTCAGTTTACCACTACCTTCCATCTTACTTAGTGGATACGGAACTAAATTTTTCCTGTTCTTCAACTGCCTGAAAGGTACTGTGTCAGCATAAAATCCTAGAGTGAGGATGCACCCACTTTCCCTCATCAGTGCTCCCCATTTATATTTCTACCTGCTGCTTCATATGAGATATTTCTTGACCTAGAGCTATTTTCAATCAGTATATGAACTCAGAATTGGAAATAGCAATTTATTTATCTTTGCTTTTCCCCACAAGGTCAATCTTGTAAATGATTAGCACCCACGAAATATTGTCAAACTGAATTGAATCTTCGTTCTTGAGTCTCATGACTCCCAGTGACTGGTGCGCACCAGGAGCCGTCATTGGGGGATTCAGAAAGACAAAGGAGACTAACAGAAGTTTTCACTGTTTTGAGTGTCTAAATCTATAAACTTAAGTTAAAGGAATCTAAGCATCCTAGAAAATAAGAGTTGAAAATAAGAGTGAACTCAGAAGGCATTTACTAATAACGGTTTTTAAAAGCAGCTAAAATACACTGAGCACTTACTTTGCACCAGTCACTGGTCTAAACCCTTGTCATTTGCTAGCTCGTTTAAAAGCAAACTTATAAGGGGTGATATTATTATTACTTCCATTTTATAGGTGAGAAAACTGAGGCTAGGTAACTTGTCCCAAGTCAACAGCTCCCTAGCCAAGGTGTAAATCCAGGCAACCTGACTCTGAAGATCATACTCTTACCTTCTGCTGCTGAATCCTATTTTTCAGGGAAATTAGGTTCAGAGAGATTGAACTCATTATTGCAATAGTTTTAAATTGCAGATTTTAGTAATTTGTAAAGGTATAAAGTATCTTTGCTTATATATTTTAAATAACATTTTGCTTTTGAAAAATTATACATCAAAATTGTTAGTTTGTGAGCAGCCTGAAGATTGTGGTATGAATGGTGGAAATTGAGTGTATAAGTAATTGGGTAAAATCTTCTAAAAATATTGCCTTGAGTAACCTTGCTCTAAACACAGAGTATTCAAAAAGCACTTCACATGAAATTTATTGAAAGTGTGGGCTGACAGTTGTCATGTCACATGATTCTGCCACTTGCCATGCAGTCTTGTATCTTCTTGCTAAACAAACTGCCCTAATCCTTATCTTTAGATAAGATGTTCAAACCCTAAGATACTTGTTTACCCAAATTCAATGAACTCTTTTGAATTTCAGTATTTTGCCATGTACTTAATACACATGACTCTCATTTACTCAGCAGCATCATTATTTGAATTTTACAAATGGAAACATCAAGGAACAGTAACCCTCCCATTGGTAGGGGTAGGAGATGGTGGGATCTGACTCAAGGATTTGAATAAAGGGGCCAAGGGAGAGGATCAGTTTGGACAGAGCTAAAATTTGCATCCAGAATTGCCATGAAAGCCCCAGTTAGTCTATACCAGATAGGTTTCCAAGCTGCTTGAACTTCTGCTACCTGGTGAAGTGTGGATTTCTTTTTGTGTTTCCTTGTTGTTTAAATCTATATTCCTTTAGACGACAAGCAGAACTTAAGAGTTCAAGGATTGTAACTCTTTCCATTGCTTTGCCTTCTCTAGTGCTCTGAATAATGAGATTTATATTCAATCATATTCTCTGACTAAATTGACTAAGTTGATCCCTGCGGCCAAAGAGGATCACTTTTCCGAATCAAAATGTATCCTCTACCTTATGTCTTTCTTCCTACAAATTGAATAGGAAATAATACAAAACATATTGAATTGTTTTTTAATGAATATCAGCTTATATGTTAAAAAGTAGCCTCTAATAATGAATTTTAATAATTATACTGCATAATGATATATATTTATATAACTAATATTAGTGAATATTGACTTTTCAATACTGGAAATCAATATTTTTAAATTGTTATTTTTATAGTATATAGTGATGTATAGCATGAATCAACAAATATTTAGTTAGAGTCTTAGGAAAGACCCTGATTTACCAACCAAAATCGAAGAAATCTTTTTAAATGTATTTAATTTTTCTAATTTGTTAGTTCAGGCATGCACCTCTTCCACTCCATGAATTTACCTTAATGTACTGCTATCCTAGAGTTAAAATAAGTTATATTTGTATCTTCTGATACCACAGATATTAAACAGTTTTAGAAAATTACAAGATATTTAGGAGAAATAGATCACACATGTCCTGTGGTGTGTTCCTAGGGAGATCATCCATCTCTAGAAGTCTTTGTGCTACCTCTTGCATTCCTGGCTATAACATGATCCACAGCCATTCAATAGTAAAGCTAAGTACCCTCTCTATATCTTTATGAAAATATGACAGAATTTACTTTGGGGTAGTGTGGTACTTAAGAGACTACTTTTCTTTATAATGATTAAAGGGACATTGGAACAAAATATTTATTTGTATTACTGCCAATGTTATATAGGCAGCATTGTAATAAGCCTCATGACTGGATTTTTGCCAAAGACTATCAAATACCAGGCTGAAAGCCTATAGGCACAACTGTTTGTGATAAATTACTTTTCATTTTAAGAAAGACACCGAGTGAGTAATTTTATGGTTTTCTGAGTTTAAACTTGGCATGACTGAATGAGGTGGTCCCATTGATCAAAGAACCATCATTCCACTCTATAGTGAAGGTGCTATATTAGTGAATCAACTTGAAAACCAAAGAAAGTCCTGAGTGTGCTTTGTGACATGCCTTACATATCGTGGATTGCCTTTGTATTCTTTATAGTAATTCATTTTCATCTGCAAAGTAAAGAATGCTCTGAAATTTAATCTTAAAAACTGCCTTCTTCAAAGATGTAGTACACAGGAAAGAATATGGTTTTTGGAATCAAGATAAAACCCTGGGACTGCCACTTAATAGTGATATGGCTTTGTTTTTTGGGTTTTTTTCTAACTTTTTATTTTGTATTGGAGTATAGTTAATTAACAATAGTTTCAGGTGTACAGCAAAGTGATTCAGTTATACATATACATGTATCTAAGAATTTTGAAAAAGAATAGATACATGCATATGTATAAGTGATGTGGCTTTGTGTAATTCATTTAATTTTTTTATCGGTACAACTGGAAAAATATCAACTTACAAGGCATTCTAGTAAAATACATAAAGCACATATAAGGCACCTAACATAATGCTTCCACAATTTAGTTTCTCCTTAAATGGTACCTGCTGACTCTTTTGCATTTTCTTTTCGTACTCAAATACTAGGTCACATCTGTTAATTTTCATTTCCCTTGCTCTTAATTTAATGTAGTATTTGTAGTTAAAATGAAGGTTAGATTCCTCTATTTTTTCTCCAAATTTTACTGTGAAAATATGGTTTTGTAATTTAATTATTCTGGATCTAAGTCTATTTATCTTTTCACTATACTGATGTCTCAGTAGTCTAATTTCTCAAGGTCAATATTATTATTCTTTTAGCAACAGAGATATCACCACAAGATATTAAAGGGTGAAATCAAGCCTTATAAAGTGGTCTTCTTGCTGGCAGTGTATGGGAGCGAAATTTGCCACCCCATGTCTGTTTGGCATGAGGATTAATTTAGCCTGAATTTTTAAGAAACAGAAGAGTTGAGAGGTTTGTTCTTGTTACCTCCCCCTTAACTGCCTAAAACATTTTGGATAAAGGCCCTGTTCCCGGAATAGAGCTATCACCAAAGATACTGGCAAACAATATACCTGGGTATGGTGGTGGGGAAACTCAGCAGGGCCTAGAGATCAGAATCCACTCTGCATCCCCTGTCTCTGCCTGGCCCAGCAAACACTTGTTTTCCAAACATGTGATTTTTCCATTTCCTTGTAAATCACCTTCCTCCCCTTTGAAGTCCCAAACCACTACTCCCAACATCGTCTTTTGTTTTTAGCTGAAGATGGTATCTAAGATGAGGGCTTCAACCATTTTAGTAAGTTATTCAGTTTTCCTGGGTCTCTCCCATGTATACATGTTATTAAATCTGTCTCATGTTAATTTAATTCTTAGACCAGCCAGAAGAACCTAGAAGGGGAGAGGAAAATTTCTTCCTCTCTGATAGTAGATACAACATTAATACCTCTGAACTTGCCATCTACAGTCTCTACTTAAGGCCTTGATAAAATTTGAGCTTTACAAAATAGGGAAAAAAACAATAACTTTGTTTTATGATCAAAGATAGTGTTTCTTATTTTGTTTTAGTTTTTGGATTTAACTTATAGCTCCATTCTCTTTGACCAGTATAGCTAGCTTATGGAACTGTTCAACTATTTCCAAGGATTATCAAGAGTCAAATGTTATTTTTATTTTTTTCAAATGGTATTTTTAGATTGCATAAAGAGATAAATTCACTACAAATGCTGAAGTTCTGAGACAAATTATTCTTTGTTTTATCCTTTTTGCCTTTCAAAATACATGAGTTTCTGTGCTTGAGTTTTAGAATCCAAATTCTTTATATAGTGGTGGGCAGATCACATTTTCTAATGAGAATGTGTACAATATAGTGTTTGATTTTAACCCAGGGGAAATAAAAGGTATAGCCTATATTTTCAAAGACTTTTTACTTTTGAGTGTAGCTGTTTCACTGTTGGTTCAATAGCAAAAAGATCATCTGTAAATGAATAGCTGCCTATAGAAAATAATGTATCTTAAAATACTCTTCAAAAATTCCAGTGAGTTGTGCTGTAACCAAGAGAGTCACAACTCATACTTTCTTTCAAAGTTTCATCTTGAGTAGGAAAATGTAAGTTTTGAATATTTTGTTTTCTTCTTAAGATATAAATAGAGAAGAAAAAAATTGGCCCTTAGAATTTACTCATAGATTCACTTATCCTTGACCATAGAAATAAAATGTGCTGTTAGCAATGATATTAAAGTGTCAACATAGCTCTGCTTATTAAATGAGTGCTTGAGAAAAATCTTTACAGAAATACTGTTATCATTGAATTGTTGAGTGATTGCAACTCATGTCCTTGCCGAGGCTGATCTAGAGGGGATATTTTTCAAAACTATCAGCTTGCTACTCCACAGGTCTAAAAGAATTAAGACAGAAGGTATCAGAGACACTCCATTAACATAGACAAGTGTTTAAGATAGTTGGTGGGAGTCACTGGATGGTGCAGCCAAATTTAAACCCCTTACGGTCTTGACTGTTTCCATATGACCCACTCAGTCTCTAAAATGATTGACACTATTTACACACATACACATGTTAATAATAAGCACATATTAGTATACTATATATCATATTTTTTGCCCTAGCAAATTTTTTTTTTTTGCGGTTGAAAACATATAACTTTATTTTTCTTTATTGGAGTAAAATTGCTTTACAATATTGTGTTAGTTTCTGTGGTACAATGAAGTGAATCAGCTATATGTATACCTATACCCCTCCCGCTTGGACCTCCCTCCCACCCCCCATCCCACCCATCCAGGTTGTCACAGAGCACCGAGCTGCGCTCCCATGCTATAAGGCAGGCTCCCAGTAGCTATCTATTTTACATGTGGTAGTGTATTTATGTCAAACCTAATCTCCCAATTCGTCCCATCCTCCCTTTCCCCTCCGTGTACACATGTCCGTCCTCTATGTCTATGTCTGTTTTCCTGCCCTACAAATAAGCTCATCTGTACCATTTTTCTAGATTCCACATATATGTGTTAATATATGATATTTTTCTTTTTCTGACTTACTTCACTCTGTATGACAGACTCTAGGTCCATCTACACCTCTACAAATGACCCAATTTCATTCCTTTTTATGGCCGAGTAATATTCCATTGTATATATGTACCACATCTTCTTTATCCATTCATCTATAGTTGGACATTTAGGTTGTTTCCATGTCCTGGCTATCGCAAATAGTGCTGCAATGAACACTGGGGTACATGTGTCCTTTTGAATTATGGTTTTCTCAGGGTATATGACCAGTAGTGGGATTGCTGGGTCATATGGTAGTTCTATTTTTAGTTTTTTAAGGAACCTCCTTAGTGTTCTCCATAGTGGCTGTATCAATTTACATTCCCATCACCAGGGCAAAAGGGTTCCCTTTTCTCTGCACCCTCTCCAGCATTTATTGTTTGTAGATTTTTTGATGATGGCCATTCTGACCAGTGTGAGATGATATCGCATTGTAGTTTTGATTTGCATTTCTCTAATGATTAGTGATGTTGAGGATCCTTTCATCTGTTTGTTGGCAATCTGTATATATTCTTTGGAGAAATGGCTATTTAGGTCTTCTGCCCATTTTTGGATTGGGTTGTTTGTTTTATTGATATTGAGCTGCATGAGCTGCTTGTATTTTGGAGATTAATACTTTGTCCATTGCTTCATTTGCAAATATTTTCTCCCTTTCTGAAGGTTGTCTTTTCGTCTTGTTTAAGGTTTCCTTTGCTGTGCAAAAGGTTTTAAGTTTCATTAGGTCTCATTTGTTTATTTTTGTTTTTATTTTCATTACTCTGGGGGGGGGGTCAAAAAAGATCTTGCTGTGGTTTATATCAAAGAGTGTTTTTCCTATGTTTTCCTCTAAAGTTTTATAGTGTCTGGTCTTACATTTAGGTCTTTAATCCATTTGAGTTTATTTTTGTGTATGGTGTTAGGTAGTGTTCTAATTTCATTCTTTTACATGTAGCTGTCCAGTTTTCCCAGCACCACTTATTGAAGAGGCTGTCTTTTCTCCATTGTATGTTCTTTCCTCCTTTGTCATAAATTAGGTGACCATATCTGCATGGGTTTATCTCTGGGCTTTCTATCCTGTACCATTGATCTATATTTCTGTTTTTGTGCCAGTACCATACTGTCTTGATTACTGTAGCTTTGTAGTATAGTTTGAAGTCAGGGAGCCTGATTCCTCCAGCTCTGTTTTTTTTTTTTCTCAAGATTGCTTTGGCTATTCAGAGTCTTTTGTGTTTTCATACAAATTGTAAAATTTTTTGTTCTAGTTCTGTGAAGAATGCCATTGGTAGTTTGATAGGGATTGCATTGAATCTGTAGATTGCTTTGGGTAGTATAGTCATTTTCACAATATTGATTCTTCCAATCCAAGAACATGGTATATTTTCCCATCTGTTTATATCATCTTTGATTTCTTTCATCAGTGCCTTATAGTTTTCTGCATACAGGTCTTTTGCCTCCTTAGGTAGGTTTATACCTAGGTATTTTATTCTTTTTGTTGCAATGGAAAAAGGGATTGCTTCTTTAATTCCTCTTTCTGATTTTTCATTGTTGGTGTATAGGAATGCCAGAGACTTCTGTGTATTAATTTTGTATCCTGCAACTTTACCAAATTCATTGATTAGTTCTAGTAGTTTCCTGGTAGCATCTTTAGGATTTTCTATCTATAGTATCATGTCATTTGCAGTGACAGTTTTACTTCTTCTTTTCCAATTTGTATTCCTTTTATTTCTTTTTCTTCTCTGATTGCCACGGCTAGGACTTACAAAACTATGTTGAATAATAGTGGTGAGAGTGCACATCCTTGTCTTGTTTCTGATCTTAGTGGAAATACTTTCAGTTTTTCACCACTGAGTATGATGTTTGCTGTGGGTTTGTCATATATGGCCCTTATTATGTTGAGGTAGGTTCCCTCTATGCCCATTTTCTGGAGAGTTTTTATCATAAATGGGTGTTGAATTTTGTTGAAAGTTTATTTTGCATCTATTGAGATGATCATATGGTTTTTATTCCTTAATTTGTTAATATGGTGCATCACATTGATTGATTTGCATATATTGAAGAATCCTTGCATTCCTGGGATAACTCCCACTTGGTCATGGTGTATGATCCTTTTAATGTGCTGTCAGATTCTGTTTGCTTGTATTTTGTTCAGGATTTTTGCATCTATGTTCATCAATGATATTGGTCTGTAATTTTCTTTTTTTGTAATATCTTTGTCTGGTTTTGGTATCAGGGTGATGGTGGCTTTGTAGAACAAATTTGGGAGTGTTCCTCCCTCTGCAATTTTCTGGAAGAGTTTGAGAAGGATAGGTGTTAGCTCTTCTCTAAATGTTTGATAGAATTCGCCTGTTAAGCCATCTGGTCCTGGGCTTTTGTTAGTTGGGAGATTTTCAATTACAGTTTCAATTTCCTTACTTGTGATAGGTCTGTTTGTATTTTCTAATTCTTCCTGGTTCAGTCTTGGAAAATTGTACCTTTCTAAGAATTTGTCCATTTCTTCGTAGTTATCCATTTTTTTGGCATATAGTTGTTTGTAGTAGTCTCTTATAACCCTTTGTATTTCTATGGTATAATATTTATGCACCCTACATAGGAGCACCTCAATACATAAGGCAAACGCTAACGACCATAAAAGGGGCAATCGACAGTAACACAATAATAGGGGACTTTAACACCCCACTTACACCAAAGAACAGATCACCCTAACAGAAAATAAATAAGGAAACACAAGCTTTAAATATCACAATAGACCAGATAGATTTAACTGATATTTATAGGACATTCCACCCGAAATTGGCAAAATACACTTTCTTCTCAAGTGCGCATAGAACATTCTCCAGGATAGATCACACCTTGGGTCACAAATCAAGCCTCTGAAAATTTAAGAAAATTGAAACCATATCAAGCATCTTTTCTCACCACAACACTATGAGGCTGGAAATAAATTACAGGAAAAAAAACTGTAAAAAACACAAATACATGGAGGCTAAACAATGCACTGTTAAATAACCAAGAGATCACTGAAGAAATCAAAGAAGAAATTAAAAAATACATAGAAACAAATGACAATGAAAACATGGCAACCGAAAACCTACGGGATGCAGCAAAAGCAGTTCTAAGAGGGAAGTTTATAGCAATTCAATCTCACCTCAAGAAACAAGAAAAATCTCAAATAAACAATCTAACTTTACAGCTAAAACAACTAGAGAAAGAAGAACAAAGATAACACAAAGTTAGTAGAAGGAAAGAAATCATAAAAATCAGAGCAGAAATAAATGAAACAATAATGAAGAAACACGGGCAAAGATCAATAAACCTAAAAGTTGGTTCTTTGAGAAGATAAACAAAATTGATAAACCTTTAGCCAAACTCATCAAGAAAAGAAGGGAGAGGATGCAAATCAATAAAATTAGAAATGAAAAAGGAGAAATCACAACTGACAGTGACCTAGCAAATTGTAGGGTAATTCCAACAAAAATTTTGTATTACAAAGTGATTAGTTATGGAAATGCTACCTTGTGCCACATAGGATCAAATCAGAAAATATTGTTAACTAATTTAGCAAACTCATACTTGGTCGGTAGCTGAGTTTTTTTCTTCTTTTTTCTTTTTTTTTTTTGGCCATGCCAGGATCTTAGTTCCCAAACCAGGGATCCAACTCATGCCCTGGGCAGTGAAAGAGCAGAGTCTTAACCCTGGACCTCTAGGGAACTCCCAATAAACTGAGTACTGAGTAAAGCAAATAATCACTACACTTATTGAATCAGGTTCTGTGCCAGTATCTGAGTGTATCAGAATGAAAAGTATGCTATCCTTGAGTTCAATAGGAATGAACAAATTAATAGCAGTTCATTTAACTTAATAATAACTGGTTTCATTTTCCCCCAGTGGCGCTGAGGATGAATAAGTAAAGCAAAATGTCTTTAGAGGTTGAATGTTTAGTTCAAATAGAATTTACATAAATCTAAGTAAAAGAGTCATACCAAAGCAACATCTAATTAATCTCATTTAACTCAGTTTGATATGCATTTGTGTCACATACCGTTCCCTGCCTGTGTACAGGAAATGGGACAAAATCCACAGGTTGTTCCAGTTGGGGTGGTGGTGGTATATGAGTTGTAGCAGTAGTGCTGGAAAGAGCAGTAAGTTCCAAGGAAGGAAAACGGTCTCAGCTCACTAAGGTCTCTTTTCAGGAAATGGTATGAGAAGTCAAACTTCAAATGATTTTTGTGGGAAATGGAGGAGGTTGGCTAATCCAGGAGGTTCTAAATCCCAAAATAAAACCAACAAATTGTGTAGCTAAATCATAGCAAGCTGTTGACCAATGCAAGCTTCAGGATACTGTGTGGAGGCAAAATTGGGTAGACCCCCAAGGCAGAACAGGAAACAGTCAATTTTTACATTCTTACCAATAAAAGTCACAGGGCTGTAGGGTCAATAGAAGTGACAAGTGTATTATTAAATGTCTGCTTTTTATTTTACAGACACAAAACATATTTTACACACACCTTTAAAGACAGATTAATAATATCTATGAGAGAAAATATAAGCATTAATAGTAGAGGTTGAGAGGTTGTCTCAGGAGAGGAGGCTAGGTGATTGGAGGACCGCAAAGAGAGAGACTTCTCATTGTGCCTTTAGAAAACAATATCTGAATTTCCTACTATGTTTTTATACCACAGGAATACATTTATTTTTTAAAGCATATTAATGCAAATGTGATTTATGAAAATACTCCTCCACATGTTTAATGTAATCACAAACAGAAAACATATATATATATTATATTATATAATATACACATTATATTATGTATATACATATATATAATTTATATATAAGATCTTATGAAACAGCTGGAATGCATTCTGAAATCTTGGCAATTATTGCTTTCCTTTGGCATTTTATATTACATTGGGAAGAATTTTTGCTTGTTTATTTTGTTATTTATTTATTTATTTATGATTTTATATCATCCAACCATTCAAGTACAGGATGGGAATAACACCTTATAACACCCTCAGGAAATAGTAATGCTGGTGGATCAGTTGGAATGTCTCACTAACGTCAGCTTCAGGAAATAGAAGTTGAATTTTCTCATGTAACAAGAAGCATGTGGGCCAGTGAAGCTATTGGTTCTGTGGCTCCTGATGCCCTTCCAGCTTTATTTCTGTGACTCCCTCGGCTTTTCTTTCCTGGTGTGACCAGCTGCCATGGCTCTGGTCATCATGTTTATGTCTCCTTGGTGGTGCCAAGAGTCTCCTGCCTTCATCTCATTAGCCAGATCAGTGACATAAGTAAACCCCATCTGCAATAGGGGCTTAAAAAGGGCATATTTAGCTTTTACAATCTCTCTAGAAAGGGAGGGCAAGGGAGTTAGTGGTTGGGGTTGAGTTTACGGTGAGCTTGCAGGGTTCACGACAGCTGGTGTGTAAAGCTGGTCCCATTACAGATTTTCAAAAGGGAAAAGATAAAGTTAAATAATTGCTTTTATTACTCCCGAATGAGGTGAAGTTGTGCATAATAAAGATCGTTTGCGAGAGGGAAGAGGAATTAAGACAATGGCGATAACTCAAGAAAGGATTTTAAAATTAATATCTATAAACACATGTTTTGATTAATCATGAAGGATCCAAAATCTGCCTGTGAGGTGTTTAAACATCAACATCTTGCTATTATGACTTAGGTGAAGTGCTATAAAAATACAATATTAAATTCCCTGTTATTATTATTATATACTTTCAATTTATATATAATTTATAAGAAAAGAGTATAAGTCAAATAGAAGTTTTAGTAGAAATAGAACTTTATTAGAAAATGGGTGATTGCTTTTTTAAAAATGATTTTTATACCCTGGGCATCATTTTATTTACTTTATAGTTACTAATTCACTTAGCAATATTGTGTATTTAAAAAGAACAGTATCTGAAATTAAACCTGAATATTCACTATTTTTCTCCTATTTTCAGAAAAAGGAAAAAAATTCAGCCCAAAGCACAAGCTCTGAGACTCTGAGCTAACTATCTTGCTAGAGAGCTGGAGATTTGCCCAGATGTCCCACAGTGAATCTGACCCCATGGAGCAACTGCTACATACTAGAATCCAGGCCATTCTCACAAATTTCATAAAAATGTCCAAAAGTTTTATTTATACAAAATAACTCCTTTTATCCTGTAGGGGAGGAACAATTTTCCCTCCACCCTTCTAGGTTCTTTGGCTAGCCTAATAATCAAATTGACATAAGACAGATAAACAGGACAAAATTTAATTACATACGTACAGGAGCCCTTTAAGACTATGAGGCCCACGTGCAGTCAGGCAATTGAGGCTTATATGAGATTCTGAGTTAAGGAGAAGCAGGGTAGGAGTCTGGAACTTCAAGGGGGGTGAGGAAAATGCACAGGAACACAGGAAGAGCAAATGTTTGGTGAGCGAATGTTTGGTAAACAAATGTTTGCCATGCTATGCAGAGACAATGGAGGAATTTGATCTCCAGACTCAGTCAGCTCTCCACTAGCTTACCACACCTCGCTCATGTTCTCTTGTAGTTATCTCTGCTGATAGTTCTCTTCCTGGACCAACCCCTCTATCTAAATTCTCTTAGGCAGTTAAGAGAGAGGTAAAAGTTTTTCTTGAATCTGCTGGGTCTTGATTGCCTTCAGCAAAATAGTCCACAACTCAAAATAGTGGCACATGTTGGGGAGATTTGTTCTGAACCCCTTCAATCCCCTCCCAGTTTAAAAAGTCCTAAGAGATCAAATGGCAATTTGGCAAAATGTTGAAATATTTATAAAAACAGATGAATAAAAGAAAAACAGACATCTCAGACAAATGCAAATATTTATAGCAAAATGTGCTGAATTTTAAGGTCAATATCTTTTGAAATTCTTGACTCAACAAAGATAGTCATAAATACAAAGCATTGCTTTATTTTAGCTCATCAAATTTATTTTAATTTTAGACAAAGTTTTCTGTGTTTATACAGATAGAAACACTATTGAACTGTAGGTTATAAATAAAAGTGGAAAAAATCTTCACAATTATACCTGACGAAAAAATACTTAAGAAGTTTAAACACTTTAATTATTTTTTGAAGAAAGCTAAAAACCTTTCTTGAGAGACATAAATAATATTTCACTAAATGGAGAAATAATTGTTAATGAGAAAATAATTTTAAAATGCCATTTCTCTAAGATAGGTTAAGCATTTAATAATTTTAATCAAAATTGCAGTGTTTTTGAATGTTAACTATGAATTTAAAGTTTTCTGAAAAATAAAATAATACCACTGTCAAGACATCTTATAATGAATAGTGAAGGCTTTTTCATGAGATATTATATTTATATTTGATATTTGAAAATATCACATATTGATATTGAAATTATCAATCATTTGAACAACATTGCACTAATATTGGAATAGATCACTATAATACAAGATAAAAGTCCTAAAATAGATTCATGTATATGGTATAAGTTCATATACGATAAATGTATGAAAAATGTGGTATTTAAGTCAGTTATAATGGGACTGAGTATTTAATAAATAATGTAACCAGTGACAGAACTTTTGGGAAAAAATAAGTCAAATGTTCTTAATACTATTTATATGGGTTAAGAACTAAACATTCAGAATGAAACAATAGATTTCTGGCTCCAGCCAAAACGGAGAAAGCTCACTACAAGGCTGTTTGCTACCAGATGATTACAATAAAAACCTCTGGATTAAAAAACAAAAAAACTAAAGACAAAAAAATAAATAATAGGCAGACTTTGTGAAGTGAGAGGGGCATCAATCTTTAAATTAAACCCACTTGGTGGCAGGGGTTATTTTTTTTCTCCTTCATCTCCTGGCTTTGACCCAAAGTCAGGCCAAGTTATAGAACTGCATGATGGGATACTCAGTAAAACTTCTAGAGGAACCCTAAATTTCTAACCAGGGGATGGCAAAAAGGCTCTTATGACCTGGAACATGTGCAGAGAATCCTTGTTTATTTTTCTTCTTCTTCTTCTCCTTCTTCTCCTCCTCCTCCTTCTTCTCTTCCTTCTTCTTCATCTCCTTTTCTTTTTTTCTTTTTAAAGTTTCAGCCCTTCCCTGAGGACAGATTTCACTGAAGAACTACACTGCAGTAGCAGAGCAGTAAACTGGACATGTAGGAAAAAACAAAACAAAGCAAAACCCTACCCCTTGGATAGAAGAATTGGGAAAAGGGCCCATGTTGTTTGAAGAATGTGAAGGGAATCTCCAATATTTTTTCTTCTTTCTTTTCTCACTGCTTTGTCCCAAGTTCAGACCCAATCCCACAGAACTACTCAACAGTGTGGGAGGATAAAACTCAGAGAGAACCCCGTATTTATGAACAGGTAAAGATACTCTGATGAGTATCAGGAGAATCCCTGAGAAGAGAGGCTGTCAAGGGAATCTGTAATTCTGATACTAATCGACATTATGTCTCTTCTTCATTTACAAAGTGCACATGTGAGGAACCTATCAAAACATGGAATAGGCTTTTAGAAGTCAATTCTGATGCTTACCCAAGCCAAAGTTGCAGATAAATGACCCAAAATACATAGGGAAATTTTGAAAATTGAACTAACAGTGGAAATACCACCCACAGATGGCAGGTTTTTACAGAAAAATATACTTAGAATAGTTTCATTCAAAATAATGGTCAGCCACATAGAGATCAATATAATTTAGCAAAAATACATCACAGATTTTTATTTTAGAGGCAAAATTACCATTTCTAAATATTGTATGTTTTATAAACAATACCTGTTTTATGTTTATGTTGAAATACATACATGAAAAACAGAATATGCAATAGTTCTACATTAAAGTTAATATAAGAAGGAAATGGTTTTATTATTCCTAAAGTCTGAACCACAAATTAAATGAATTCCTTACTGAGCTCTTAATTTTAAAAACTTACTGATTTTAAGTCAACCTCCCCTTTCTGAAGGGTCTAAAGATAAAATTGTACAGAAGAAGATACTGCTTTGAACATTTTAATGTATTCAAAATCATAAAAACAGAACTTCATTTCTGGCATTACAGACTAGTTTACTCAGACTAATCATCCTTCTGACAATAACTAATAAAATTCTTGAGAACACCAAAAATTTGAAAAAAATCAAAATGAACTAGGCCAAATTAAAAAGGGATAAGAAAGAAAATACGTCTTGATACAGTTAGATTTGTACCAGAAATGCAAATTATCATTTAATGTATTCTATCACATTAGTAGAATGAAAAATATCCAGCAATTCTCTCAACCGATGCAAAAAAAAAAAAAAAAAAAGCAGTTTGGAAAAAGCCAAATCTAAAAGAAAATATCAAACTAGGAATATAAATAGATGTTCTTAAATAAATATTCAAAACATATAACAGAATAACAAGGCTATCCACGTGATAGACTTCTTTTCTTTTCTACCTTGTGCTAGAATTCTAGCCAGCTCAGTAAAGTGAGAGAGAGAGCAAGAGAGAATTAGAAAAAGGAAACAAATCTGTTATTACTTGCAGATGATATAATTGTGTACAGATTAATTAATGGAATTGGAAGGGTTGCTACATGCAAAAAAAAAGAAAAAAAAGAAAAGGAAAAAAAGCAATATCAGTACATTCCTATATGCCAACGGTGGGCAAATATTTTCTGTCAATGGCCAGATAGTATAATAATTACTTTAGGTTTCGCAATTCATAAGGTCTCTCTCAAAACTACTCAACTCAGTCATTGCAGCCCAAGAGTAGTACTGACAATACATAAACAAATGTACTTGACTGTGTTCTAGTGAAGTTTATTTACAAAACCAGGAAAAGGGCCAGATCTGGCCACAGGCTACAGTCTGCCAACCCTGATATCTACTTACAACCGAGTGATAAATTTCAAATTGAGAAAGATGCCAGTTAAAACAAATAGAAGTATTATTATATAGAAATATTTTTAAAGATGCAAATAATTCTATAGGGAAAATATAAAACTCTATTGAAATACAATAAAGAAGACAAGTAAATGGAGGAAGATACCATGTTGCTGTACAAAGCTATAAGATAGTATACATTCAACTCAAAATGATTAATAAATTTAGTACAAACCAAAGTCCTTTTAGGTTTGCTTATATGGACTTTGTAGAACTTGACAAGCTAATTCTAAAATGTATATGTGATGTCAAAAGTTAAGGATAGGTAAGGCTCTTTTGAAGTAGAAGGAAGTGGTAAAAGGATTTTTCTCTACCAGAAAATAATTATTTTTAAAGTCCTTGCGATAAATGTGGCTACGGACAAGTAGAAACAAATGGACCACTTGAAAAAAAAAAGGGGAACCTGAGATGTATTCACATACGGGCTCTTCATCATACGACAGAGGTGACATTGTAGAGCAGTGCTGAAAATAATGTTATCTAAAATCCCTACCAGGTAAGAAAAATGAACCTCTACACACTGTACACTGTACAAAAACATCGACCCCAAGTAGACTAAAGAAATGAAAAGTTCCAACTATAAATCTTTGAAAAAATTATATAGGCAAATATTCTCCTGATCCTAGGGTACGATAGGAAAAAATTATTTCAATGGATCAAAAAGTAAAGGAAATACTTTGCAAAGAAAACTATCGATAAATTTAATCACATTAAATTGAAAGCCTGATAAATAAGGGAAATAAAATTATATAGACAGTGGAAGGAGATATTTGTCACAAACATAACTGACAAAAGAATTGGTATAAAAAATACATAAAAAACTCCTATAAATCCATAGAAAAAGACTTATAAAAATTGGACAATATGCTTGAACAGGGCCCTTTACAAAAGTGGAAATCCAAGGAACAAATCAACATATGTGTTCAACCTCTCTATTAACTACATAAAATATTTTAATGTTGTACTATTAGACTTTTGCTGAATTGATGGGTATTAAATGATGTATTTGTTATACATTATATTTCACAATCAAAAGAGGAAGCTCTAATAAAGACAAAGACAAGCAAAAATAGCAAAACGGCTTTGAGTTTTCCAAAGTTCGAAAGTAATAACATCAAAATTCATGATTCCATCTTTTTATTATAAAGATAAATGTACTAAATGTGAAGTATACACCTGGCTTATGCTTGAGGCATTTTGTAGGTGTTATCTTAATTACATTGATATACATTCTTATTACCCTCCTCAATTTTTAAAGAGGGGAACTGAGAAACTTGGAATAAGGAAGTTTTTCAAATCACACACCCGATCGGTGGCAGCCTCAGATCAAAACCGGTCCAAATTAGCAATGTGCTCCTGCTGCAGAATGAAGATTTCAAGTTTGAATGCCTGCTGAATGGTGAGCCCCTGGGTGCTGCCTCAAAATCTTTTAGCAGGAGTCAGCAATGCGAGGGGTTTTCGATTCAATGTTTGTGTTAGGTTGTATAGGGAGGTGGACCAGTCAGGAGACTCTGAGACCACATAAAGCTAGTAGAAGGGAAAGTATGGTATCTGTGCCCTGGCAGACCTCTTTGAACAGAATTTCATTCCATGTGAAAGGAGGTATTAGAGGTAAAGTGCTAAAGAAGTTGTCTCCTTGTGAGAAAGTTTTAGAATGTATAATATACCCAGGGTACTTGCTTCAGATTTCAGATGGTGACAGTACAAACAATCATTGGGAAATGGACCCTTTGCTCTTCTGTAAAGCACTCAACACTGTCTGGAAGGAGAAGACTGGAAAGTTTGAAAGCCTTGGTACGTACCACCTCTAGTGTGGATGTTGGTCTTCTCATTGTGAGTTCCAAAAGCAACAGAGAACTGAGGCAGCTCTGGGCTTCTTCCATAGTGAACTGGGATAGAAGAAAGAACAGGGCAAAAATAGAGTGGGAACTCCAGTGTGTACTTAGGTCTGTGAACCTTCAAAATACCTCCTCAGATATTATTAGTGAGAATGTTCCAGAGTCCTGAAGATCCTTCCTTTGTTGGTGGGAACACAAACAGAACACTTGGGATAGTGACTCTGATGTAACATCATTTGTGTCAACAGACTGTGAAGACCTTAGAAACGGTTCCCAATGCAGGTGCAGCATGCGTAAGTAAAGTGTTGATTTAAAGATGTGGGTAAACTATATTTGAACTGGCTTGCTTTGAGGAAGTGTTAAATAAAGTAAAATGATATGTTAATTAGTAATTTAGATTTTCAAGAGCAAAACATATCTATAACTACTTATAAATATTTATTTTAATAAGTATCCCAAGCAAAGGTTAATTTAAATATTCACATGTTTTCAAAGGCAATCTACCTCTTAATTGAAGATGAATAATAAACAGGCACTGCGTAAAAGTGGAAATCCAAGAGACAAATAAACATATAAGAAGATTGGTTCAACTTCATTATTAATTACTTTAAAAGATTTTAATGTTACACCAGTATACTCTTTATTTTTTTCTGATTTGGTGAGTTTTAATTTATATGTTTTTTTATATGATCTATGTCACAATTAAAGGAGGAAAGTACCATGAAAACAAGCAAACAAAAATTGTTCTTAATTTTCCAAATGCAAAGAAAGGAAGAGTGCAAATAAAAAATTAAAAGCTTAAAGACAACACTGTTTATGTTTAATTTATGAACTCTTATAATATATAACCCTTATAACATTATATAACCCTTATAATATTCCACAATCAAGTGAAAAAAAGGCAGCACTGGTTTTACCCAGTTGACTTTATGTTCTATTAAAACTTTTACACAGAACAATCACCCAGTCTCCTTACTGTACTCTAAACCTTTTTATTCCTATAGCCTCTATGAAGATATTACATAAATTATTTATTATAATCATTCTTTATTGTCTATCTCTGTTTGCTGGAATGTGAAATCCCTATAATCAGGGATCTTTGTTTAATTCACTGAGGTATCCCATGCACAGAGAATAAGTGCCCAATAAATATTTGTTGACTAAATGGTTGAAAAGTGAATTCATTAAGGTATAAGACTAAATGCAACTTAGTGTTAATGAAACTGATAGCAAGAGAAGTGATTATCCAGGAAAGGTTTATACATTTGGTGCTTTAATTATAGTAAAAAAAAAAAAAAAAAAAAAAAAAAAAAAAAACCCACGAGAAATGTTATTTATTTGGGTAAAAGGGTATATATAGTTTGTATAGTATATGTATTTGGTATTGGCATCTGACCATGATATGCGCACAGACTCCTGAATATTTTCCTAAAGGTGGAGAGGACAGGAGCCAGGCAACTCAAAAGCATTGCCATCACTACCCCTCACACCACAACCTTGCAGAAAACAAACAACTGCTTTTTTAATAAATTGAGGTAAAATTCACATCACATAAAATCGACCATTTTAAAGTACATAATTCAGTGGCATTTAGTACATCACATACGCACAACCACCACCTCTAAGTTCCCAAATATTTTCATCACTCTAAAAGGAAACCCCATGCCATTAAGAAGTCACTCCACATTCCCATCTTATCTCAACCACTGGCAACCACCAATCTTCCTTTTTGTCTGGATGTACCTATTACGGATATCTCATATAAGTGGAGTCATAAATATGTGACTTTTTGGATTCTTTCAGTTAGCATACTGTTTGAGGTTCATCCATACTGTTGTATGCAACAAAACTGCAGTCCTTTTTAAGGTTGGATAATATTTCATTGTATGTACATGCCACATTTTGTTTTTTCCATTTATCTGTTGATGGACACAGGTTGTGTACAGCTTTTGGCTCTTGTGAATAATACTGCAATGAACACTGTGCTATAAGTATCTGTCTGAGTTCCATGTTCAGATCTTTGGGCATATACCTAGGAGTGGAATTGTTGAATCATACGGTAATTCTGTTTGCTTTTTGAGGTACCACCAAACTGTACCATTTTGCATTCCCACCAGCATTGTATGAGGATTCTAATTTTTCCACATTCTCACCAACTCTTGTTATTTCCCATTTTTTTAATGCTATCATCATCCTAGTGGGTGTGAAGTGGTATCTCATTGTGATTTTCATTTGCATTTCCATAATGATTAATGCTTTTGAGCATTTTTTCATGCACTTATTGGCAATTTGTATATCTTCTTTGGAGAAAATCTATCAAGGCAATTTTTAGATTTTGATTGTCATTTTGTTGGTGAATTTCAAGCATTCATTATATATTCTGGGATTAGATCTTTATCATATATATGATTTGCAAATATGTTCTCTCATTCTATAGATTATTTTTTCCCTTTTTTGATAATGTCATTTGATGACAAAACACGTCACACTATCTATATTAAGATATTTTGAAATCAACTAAAGATATCACAAGTGAAATTATAAATTTGAACCATATTGCAGATATAAATCAAAATAATTTATAACCAACATTAGGGTTATTTAAAAATCTATCAGAATCAGTTTGTTTCAGCTAAATCTACGGTAATTATATACAAAGTCCAGAAAAATATCTCAAGCGAACACATAAGTGATTCTATAAAGTACACACTGTGAACTTTTAAAAAGTAGACATACATTTAATGTAAGTAAAATTTCCTCCTTTTCATTAAATTAGAAATTTTAATTAATAAAATATAAGAACTTATCAATTATAGTCATTTTAAGTATACAGCATCAAAAATAATTTATATTGTTTTAATGTAATTTATATTGTTAAAATAATATTGTAATTTATGCTGCTATAGTGAATACCACCTATCCAAAGATAATAAACCATCCCAGTACCACTTAATAGGCTGTATCATCTATTCCTAATAATAAAATTCATGTAATTTCCTTTAACCTGAGTTAGGATTTTAATTTTCTTTTCATGCTATTTCTCTTTCAGTCAACAGATGTTCTCCACAACAATGAGAATAATGTGCCTGGAGAATCCAGGCTCTAGCCTTTAAGTGAAATAGTTGCTGTAAAATGCTGTATCGTGAGTTTTGATCATAAAATTTCCAAATGTAGGTACCTCGATCAAGTACTAAAACAAGACAACTCTTTCTTTTATCATACTGAAATAGCTGGTTATTGCTTCTCTGGGGAATCAGTGTATTACCTTCAAAGACAGAACTTTAGTATCATCTGTTGCTGCAATAAATGTTCAGTACTGTCCCCAGTGTTGAGTGAAATGTTGAGTGAACTTGAGTTTCCTTTTCCAATTCTGTAGTTGAAAATAATTGCTTTGCTTTTCCCATGTGATAGTTGTAGGAAAATAATTTTGAAAAGAGACTAGTTCCTAAGTATGGAATATTGAAAGTAATTAGTGTTCACATTGCACTGTTAGCTGCCATCCCTGGAGGACTGCAGTAATGAGCAGAGATTAACTACACACATTAGGGGCACCTTGTACTATTATGCCTTAATGTTATATAAAAATACATATTCCTTTAACAGTTAAAAATATACTAAGGACTCAGTTACACCCACAAACCTAGGAAGACCAGGATAGAGGGGATATGGTGTCTTAACTATTCAGTGTACCGTACTATGCTGGTACATCATAATATTGTCTCAAACAATATTTCCAAGTATCTGTTCTTGAAACTAGCATGGCATAACAACACATTGTTATCAAATAATTACGTTTAAAATAACACGGCTTTTGGTTTAACGACCCCCTTTTAATTAATTGCAAGGACGGTGTTTAGAAAACTGTTGATTTATCAAAACAAAGCCAAGTCACAGATAATGGCGAACACAATTTTAGTCAGTTTGTCTGTTTTACTTCTTTCCTATAATCTCACCAGGTGTTGGCTAAGTTTCAAATTTAGTTAAAACATTTGCTCCAAATAGGATTTTAAAAATTAACCTACTTTGGTTTATTCACAGCCTGATTAAACAGACAATTAAAACTTACAGATGCAGATCCCTATTAAATTACTGTAGCTTGAATGAATTTGTGGGGTAGATTATTAGTTGTACATAAGCTGGCACAAAATAAAGCAGTGGCTGTGAAGAAGACATAAGAAGATTCAATGTGTCCTGTCTTCTACATATTTTTTAAATGGTTCCTTTTAATTAATTTGAAAAAAGTGAGAAACTTGGAAAAACTGTGGAGTCCACATGAGATTGAAGAACTCTTCTGTCTCAACTTTCTTCAGCTAGCACTATTGTTCATTGTACCCTTTCTGAATGGGATTGATCATCAAGGAAATTCTATCTGCATTGAAAACTTATGTGACAAATAAAAGAATGAGGGCATAAATATTTTCCTGAAAATGTTGAAATGGTCATTCATGATGACTCACCATCATGCAAATTAGATGTGTGGTCAAGTCTCCATTGTGAATCTTTTCCTGTTTGTAGGACTATCTGAATTTCAAACTAGCCTCAATTATTAGAAAAAATGGAGATTATAATATTTTAAGGGTTGCTATCAGTGCTAAATGAGATGATATATGTGAAATTCCCCAGCACATCTCCAGGAACAAACTCTTGCAAGTTTTGCTTCGTTAATTTATTTGCACACATAGAAGAGGTAAAAAATAAAATAAAATAAAATAAATTTAAAAAAAAAAGCTTTGGACTTGATCTCTCCCATATGCCACTTTAAATCTGACTATGTTACATACTACCTCTGAGCCTGTTCTTCAGGTAGCTTACCTTTAAAACCAAACAGATAATCTCTTTAAGTAACTGGGAAGACAAAGAGAAAGAAGATATAGCTTCCAGAAATAATATCGGCATTTTGTATTCACTCAGCAATTGTTATTTGCCTGAAAATTTTTAAATTATAACTTCATATATCTATTTTTATTATATATTTGCTCAGCCGTCTATATTATTCTAATTCAGGATTCTTGAAGACAGAAATGAAACACTGTAAATAACTCAGTTCTCCATTCTTTCCTAGTACAGTGTGTATCTACTGAGAATCTGCTACATGCTTGCATTGCTCTAGGCTTTAAAGATACTATGCTTTAATAGGATTTCCCTAATGAAACGTAATTGGTTATACCAATCATAAGCAATAAGCAATACAGTGTTGCGTGAGGAAGAATACCAAGAAGAAAGTTAAACAGGGCATAGGTTAAAGAATGGCATATTGACGGGTAATGGTTGAGGTGATCAGTGAAATATAGGGTGATCAAGAAATGGTGGGAATTCTTCCCATGACAATTATAAATTTAATGTAGTTCCAATAAAAAATTTAATGTGATATTTATCAAAGTGATTCTAAAAGAAATAGAAAGAATAGTCAAAAATGAGGGGAAAAAAAGGTACCTCTACTAGAATTTATGTATTGGGTGATATTACAAATCAATGGGGAAATAAAGGATTATTCAAAAAATGTTGCTAAGAAAATTATCTAAACTTTTAGAAGATTACTGATCTTTACGTTACATCATATACCATAACCAGCCAAGACAAAATTAAAAGGCTTAGACAAAAAGTAAACTATAAATAAGAAAGTATAGCTGAACATATATACAATACTTTGCTAGAAAGGACGTTATAGGTATAAAAGCAACTGAATAAATAAAAATGTAAAAGTAAACTACATAAAAATTTAAGACTTCTGAACATATAAAAATACATTAAAATGTAATAAAATAAACCCAAAATATTTATTAAAGGACTTTAACAAATGAATTCCTAATTTTACTGAGGTAAGCCTGACAACCTAGAGGTTCTAGAATTATGCCTATATGGTAGCCACTAGCCACATGTGACTATTAAGCACTTGAGATATGGCTGGACCCTCTCACCAGGATGCCTCATCTTCATCTTTCTCAGGAGTGTGTTTAGAGCCTTGGTTATGATGATGGTAAAGGTGGTGATAATGATGATGATGATTTTGGTATATTATCATCTTGACATTTTTTTCTGGCTTCATACTTTCTTGTATTCTTGGTGTTCACTTGCTGGAATTTGGGAAGTCAAATATCTTTGGTCCCATAACACTGCAGCTTTCTGATTTACATAATGTCTCTGAAATGTTAATTGGCCAAGGTCAAATAACTCAAGAATGCCATGCTCTATATACAATTCAAAAGAAAAAAAAAAAAAAGTTGAACAATTGACTCCAAATAAAACCATCACCAAATTGGTTATAAAGAACCAGGCAGTGGAGAGAAAGAAAAGTCTAAGTTCTAAAATAAATTTTTAACAGTAAATTCACCTTATCCATTTTAGTTCCATTTGGGGAAGGGCTTATGGAGCCATTTCTGAGATTTTCAACTGTCTGTTATTGGATAGGGACAGAGTCTGATAACATAAACTTTTATAAAGGCAGGTGGTACCTGGCAATTGACTGCATATGCCTGTGATGATGGCCAATATACACCCCTAGATTCTGAAAACCTGTGTCAGAATCTACTTGTACCGGAAGTAGCCTAATGACTAACAGAACATTCCAGTATTGATAACATTTCAGAGTTGGTAGAGTACATAAAAAACAGATAATGAACACTTAATTTACTTTGATTAAATAATTGCATCTATGAATTTGTGTGAGATTATGAAGAGAACTGAGATGTAGACAAAATTTTGTATGAGGGTACTGTACTTATTGATGTTGCTATTATTTTTATTATCTCAATGAAAGGATAATTTTAGTTTGAGGAATAGTTAATGATGAAGATGCTCATTAAGTATTTAAAAATATTCATTACCCCATTATACAAAAATGACCATAGATACATTTTTATTATATAGCTCTCTATATATGTATGTTTATTTTTCCATAAACACTGAGCCTGTTTTTTTTTTTTTGGCTGCGTTGGGTCTTTGTTGCTGTGCGCGGGCTTTCTCTAGTTGCGGCGAGTGGGGCCTACTCTTCGTTATAGTGTGCGGACTTCTCATTGCAGTGGTTTCTCTTGTTGTGGAGCACGGGCTCTCTCGTTAGGTGCACAGTCTTCAGTAGTTGCAGCACGTGGGCTCAGTAGTTGTGGCGCACGGGCTTAGCTGCTCCACAGCATGTGGGATCTTCTCAGACCAGAGATCGAACCCGTGTCCCCTGCATTGGCAGGTGGATTCTTAACCACTGTGCCACCAGGGAAGTCCAACACTGATTCTCAATAACATTTTGTTACTGTCTTTCTTTGCTTTTTAATTAGTGTGACATCTGTGTTGTGCTGAGGATCAACCACGATGCATATGAAGCACTTAGTGTCGTTTCTCACAGAGAGTAGGTTCTCTAAATTTTAGGCTATTCCTATTGCTGATCCTGATCTATATCTCCTTATTGTTATGGAATGGAATGTGTTTCCTTGATAATTTTGGTTGTTCAGACACTCAAAACTAGAATTGTTCAGTTGATGTTAACAAACTCATTTCAACTATGTAGTTCATAATCTCTTCCTATTTAATGTTATGTCAGTCATTGATATTACTTTTGGTTGCATTTAATAGGAACCTGAGTACAATAGATTAATGAAAAAGAGATATCTATTTCTCACACAGAAGTTCAGAGGCAGGTAGTGCATGGATGGTACTCCATTATGTCACAAGGGACCTAGTCTTCTTTTCTTCTGCTATGTTTAGTCTGTGGCTTGTGTCTTCATGTGTTGCTCTATCTAGCAATTGCAATTGAGGAGGAGTAGGAAGACACTGACCATTGGTCCAAATTATTTTAACATTTTAAACAGGAAAAGGATAGCTTTTCTAGAAATTTCACGGATCAAATGCAAGAGTAGACTTTTATTTATATTTAACTGTCTGTAACTGGGGCAAAGGGCAACTGATAGCTACAAGTGAGTATTTGGGAGGTATCTGCAAATGTACACTTTTCTAACCCCAAACAAAATGGGGTATGCTGGAAAAGAAGATGGGGATCTGAATATTGGGGAAACAAAGAGCAGATAGATTTGGATCTGAATCATGATATTCCAATTTACTAACAGAGACTTTTGATAGATTTTTTAGTCACTTAGAACCAATTTTCTCATCTATTAAATGATGAAATAACATCTATCTTTCTGCGTGGTTATGAGAAGTTAAAAAAACTGTGTCAGTCATTTACTGAAATACAGAATCATATTGTGTTCTCATCACACTGATTTATATGAAGGGTTAGGCTTGTGATATAAGCATTTATGTAAATTAAGTATCTGGAATTTTTCTTTAGCAGTAGAAGAGGTTGAAATTAATAAAAAATAAGAAACTATTCTAAAACAAGTGAATGTTGTTACAGGCATATGACTGGTATTAAAAAGCTTTTTTTCATTACTTTTCCAGGAAATGTAATTAAGACTTAATGCTATATTGTGACCTTACTATTTTCAGTAAAACCACAATAATATAAAATATTGAAATTCCACCCATTTGTATTTTTATGAGTCATTTAAAAAGAGCATTTTGGGGGAATAAGTAAACAAAGATGGTATATTAAAATCAATACTATATTAATCTACAGTATTATTATATTTTGAGGAAGAATTATTATTTGAAAGCATTTACATAGCATGTGTATATCAACCAGTGTAAGTCAAATTGACAGAGCATATCAATTGCTCAATCAAAGGCTTTATTATGACTTGGATTCTGAATAAAGAAAGGAATATATATTTTTTTAACTACATATTGATGGAACCTTGGTTGTCTTTTATTAAGAGTTTCTAAATCTTCAGAAAATGGTTTCATATAATTGAAGCTAAAACAAAATCCAGTGAGTGGACAGAAAATGTTAGAAGGCAATACAAACTTTCTAAGATGTAGAGCTGCTTATTTGTTTTGATTATATCTTTTATTCTAATTAGGTTAACTCAAAATAAAGACTGAATACAAGAAAGTAAAAAAGGTATATAGAATCAGAGAAGAAGAAATGAGATATTTGTAATCCTTCAGTCTCTTTTCATACTGCCCAACATTATTTGATGTAAATTCCTTATTAAAAGCCACTGAACATCTGGAATAGTTTCCTAATAGGTCTCTATGGCTCCACATTTTACATCCTTCATGTGCCTTTCCCCCACATTTCCACTAAAGTTATTACTCTAATAATTTATTAGAGTAATAAGTTATTACTCTACAGTTATTACTCAGATTTTCCCTTAATTAATAGAGAAGAAGATTCAATCAACTTAATAATCAAGACCTTTCCCACTCTAGATTTAAAATACCTTACTGTTTGTGTGCTTGTTTTTCCCTATCATTTCTTCCCTCTCTGATCTGAGCATGCGTGTGGAATGGCCCGATGGTTTTGCTCATGGTAATGAGTCCCACTTCAATCTAACCGACGTTTCATTCCACTCATTTTAGCCCATTGAATCATGTTAAGAACCAGCTTAAATTTCACATATTTGTGAGTCCTTTCGTGGCTTTCGTAGTCTCATTTAGTTACTCCCTCATTTGTGACCCCGCAGTACTACTTTATTTGTGTTTACACTACAGAATTTGTTACAACTGTAACATTTTCTAGTTAGCTGTGAACTTCCTCCCACTTCTACTTGGTCAAAAGCTCTTCTCTTTTTGCATTGCCCAGTGCCTAATCTGAGGATGTGTACATAGTAGCCTCTCATAAATGTTTGTTGAAGTGAATTCATATCCATAAATATATTGCATAGAGACATTTAACTCTTTATACCATAGGATTTTCTTTTTTTCAGAATCTCCTATTCTGAGATCAGTGCCCATTTGCCTTTGTGACATATTGGAAAGAATATTGACGAGCCTTTTCCCTCCAGGTTCGCCTTGCTGAATGTATTCTTCACTACCACTACATGCCTTCTGCTTGCATCATCTCTCTTCTCAAACAATTCTATCGTTTTCAGTTACAAAACCCTAGGTCGTATAGATTACATTGCATAGAATTTCTGCTTTCTTCCAGGAATGTCTTAGCAAAAACTAATAGGTCTTCTTTTAATTAATTGTTTTTATACCCATTTAGTGACCTCTCATTACAAGTCCATCTTGCCCTCGTTGAGTCTCTGTGCACTCAGAATAGAGGTGAATCTGCTGGCCTCATCAAGTTGTTTTAAATAAGTTTTCAGTTGTAAAGATTGCAAGGAAAATGAAAAAGTCCACTGTCAAAATTAGGCATTCTTCATCCTGACATTTTTCTCTATGGTTATGTTTGGCCAAGTAGCCAAACAAATGTGAATAGAAGAATAACATTAGAGTCCAAAAATCTGTTATTGAGGAAACTGGTAAAGTCATTTGATTTCTCTGAACTTTAGTTTTTACATATGTAAAATGTGAGAAATTTAGATCGTATTTATGTTCTTCTTAAAATTCCTGTTTTTTTTTTTTAATCTATTTTAACTGATTCAAGGTTAATACTATTCATCATAAGAATTCACATTTAGGAGGCTACCTAGTTAAATCATTCTCAAAATCGTTGAATCATACAGTATCAGCATGGGGGGAAAACTTAAAAACCACTTAGTCTAGCCTTTCTCCTCACAGCAGAAACTTCACATTAATGTCCATACCATCCATACCAAGAGGTCATTTTCTATCAGCCAAATATGCTGTGAAATATCAAATGTATTACATCAAAACTTAACCTGTTTCACTGCTGGACAAGACGGCTTACCAGAAAATTCTTACAGCTTACATCTGTATTTCTAGCTCCTGCCTATCCTTTGTTAAAAGTGTCTAGAGACCCCAAAGAATATATCCCTAGAACTATGAAATACTGTCCCTGATGATGACTTTGAGCAGATGAGGATTCAGAAAAAGAGCCATTATAGCCAACCATGGCATCATTTGTGGAAGGCAGAATCCTAAAAATCATGGCCCCATCCTCAAATTCCACACCCTAATTCCCAGTACTATGAATATGATGTGACACCATTCTGCAATTCAGTTGTATTATATGGCACAGTTGATGCTAAGTGAGGGAAATTTTCCAGGTGGTCCTGACCGAATGCTATGAACCCTTAAAAGCAGAGAGCTTTCTCAGACTGGTGGCAGAAGAAAAAGTGAGAGGGATTTAAGATACGAAAAGGACTTTCAACCTTCTGCCAGCTTTGAAGGGGACCCCATGAGAAAGAATGCAGGTGACTAAGAAGAGCAGAGAGTGACCCCAGCTTACAGACAGCAAGGAAATGGAGACCTTAGTCTCACAACTGCAAGGAACTGGCTTCTGCTGGCAGCCTGGATGAACCTGGAAGCAGATTTCTTGCAGACTCTTCAGGTGAGAACTCACCCCAGGAGACACCTTGATTACAGTTTTGTGACCCCCTAAACAGAAAACCAAGACACATCCTGCCAGATTTCTGACCCTCAAAACTGTAAGCTAAAAAATAGGTATTGTGGGCTTCCCTGGTGGCGCAGTGGTTGAGAGTCTGCCTGCCAATGCAGGGGACACGGGTTCGAGCCCTGGTCTGGGAGGATCCCACATGCCACGGAGCGGCTAGGCCCGTGAGCCACAATTACTGAGCCTGCGCGTCTGGAGCCTGTGCTCTGCAACAGGAACGGCCGCGATGGTGAGAGGCCCGCGCACCGCGATGAAGAGTGGCCCCCACTTGCCGCGGCTGGAGAGAGCCCTCGCACAGAGGCGGAGACCCAACGCAGCCAAAAATAAATAAATAAATAAATAAATAGCTTGTGGTAAAAGAAGTTTGTCAAATAATTAAAAAAAAAAAAAGGTATTGTTTAAGCTAAGTTTGAGTAACTTGTTATGTTGTAACAGAAAAATAATAATACATCATCTAAGAAATAACATGGTACAGATTTTATTTGTAAATGGAGTACTGCTATGACTAAAGTTTTTCCTAAAATTTCACCAATGGATCTAGAGTGTTTCCCTCAAAGGAAAATGTTCAGTTAGGCTGTGATCATGAAAATTGTAATATTTTATCATAAAGACTGATATTTTTTGTGAACGAAAGCGTAACTCTACAATCCTTAGAATTTGCAGACAGAAGCCTCATACGCTAACAACCAGCATTAGAAATTTAGGTAGAAATTAACTGAATAAACTAACTGATTAATATGCAATTAATCCAACTGTATAGTTTTTGTTTGTTTAATTAAGATTATCAGATACTTTGTAGTCAAATTTATGGTCACACAAATACTTCTGACTTGTAAAGAAATGTTCTTTTATAAAAATGCTTTGAAAACTGAAACACTGTATAGAAGAAAACATAACTAACACTTATTGAGCAATTCCTATGGGACAGGAGATATTCCAGTCAGTTTACATGTATTAACTCACTTAGCACAAGAATTCTATGAGGAAATTACTATTACTATGTTATTGTTATTTTACGGATGAGGAAACTGAGGCACAGGGACATTGTGTTTATTTTCTTAAAGCCTTGTGGCTGGTGAAGCTGGATACTGAAGCCAGGCTCCAGAGCCCATGGTCTAAACACTGTTTATCATTTGTGTGTGTGTGTGTGTGTGTGTACACGCATGTGACTTAAAGAGATTGCACAGGACAAATATTAAAAATCATTTTATTGGTATATGCTGATCACTGTCTCTCTCTCATGTTTTGAAAATAATCTATATCTACCCTCTTGTTTATTACCTCTGTATCCTCTCTCTAATTCTCTCTGACTCAATAGCAAATTGCTCCTGGGTTAACACGGGTTTCAGTCTAAAAATCTCAGTAGATTCCCAGTCAGGGAACCAAAAAAATAAAAAAATAAAAATCCCAGGAGAATAAATACCCTTTATTTATTCTTCTTAAATAAATTTAAATGCATGTTGAAGCTCTTTTTTTGCTAGGTTGATGAGAAGTTCCATCCCAATCATTACTGGGACATTTTTTCACTATCAGTATTTCACTTAAGAAAGAAAAGTTTATATGGTATGTTTCTGCTTTATGCCCCACCAAAATGTATGTCAAGGAATTTCATAAAATATCTGGACAGTCGATTGACACGTGGAATGGTACAAGGTTGGGCAGAGAGAAGAGGTAAAACTACATGGAGAAAAATATCGTATATACACGTCTCTATACATTATTCTTCTGGATTAGCTGTATCCCATACTCTCAAGAGTGTGAGATAACACAAAGAACCAAATTATCAAGCCAGTCTTAACCATAATCATGCCTTACTAGTGGAAGTCCCCCAGTCCTTTCTTTGCGTATCTAATGTGCTTTAGCCCAAGAAATAGATACAGTTTCTAGGTGGTAGTGTGATCACCTCACTTACACACACAAAGAGTCATTTAGTTTATTAAACATCTTCATTTTATATTCAGGTAGTTACGTGGCTGATAGAATATTTTCCTGGGAGTCAGACCCTACAAACCATAAATTAGAAACTTGTTTACCATGAGCAATCCTAAAGAACCAGGCACATCCAAAGTTAATTAAAACAGGATATCAAAGAGATATCTGTACTCACTCCCATGTTTATTGCAGCATTATTCACAATAGTCAAGGTATAGAAACAGCCTAATTGTCCATCAAGGGATGAGTGGATAAAGAAGATGTGATAAATATATACAATGGAATATTATTCAGCCATGAAAAAGAATTAAATCCTGCTATTTGCAATAGCATGGATGCATCCTGATGGCATTAGACTAAGTGAAATAAGTCTGACAGAGAAAGACAAATACTACATGGTACCCCTTATATGTAGAATTTTTTTTAAAAGTCCAACTCATAGAAACAAAATAGAAAAATGATTGCCAGGGGCTAAGGGGTGGGGAAGATAGGTTGGTAAACGGTACGAACTTTCAGCTATCAGATGATAAGGTCTGAGGATCTAATATACGTGGTGACTATAGTTGATAACATTGTAGTGTATAATTGAAATTTGCTAAAAGGATTGAACTTAAATGTTCTCACACACAAAAAATGTAAATATGCATGGGGATGGATGTGTTAATTCACTAGATGGGGATAATCCTTTTACAAAGTATACACAGATCACCATGATATACACTTTAAATATCTTACACTTGTATATGTTAATTATAATATTTTAATAAAGCTCAAAAAAAAGAAACAGGCATATTCTGTTAAAAACATTCCATAGATAATGACTTTCCTGCTGGCAAAACTAGTTGCTTTTTTTTTTTTTTTCAGGAAGTCTGTCATTCTTATTTTCCCCATGAAAATAGAGCAGTCCTCCTGGCTTTTTTCTCTCCTGTAGGAGCACAGACATGTTGCTTAAATCCTTCTTAGATTCGTGGCATCTTGGAAATGGTGATAATATTCAAAGGGATGGTGTCAGTGGTGAAAATTTCATTAGGGAAGTTATTTGGGTATAACTTGGACATTGTTAGCCCTTGGCTCACTACACATACACAGATGTCCAATCTACAAGATGTGGCCTTAGCAATCATTTGTCTGGTACAAAGATTAAGCTATGCCAATATTTAGATTATATCATATTCATTTCTGTAATTTCAGTGCCTGCCATGGAAATTAGCTCATATTTTCTGCTCAAAGAAATGTTTGAAAATATTTGTGTTGAATTTCTCTAAGTTTCAAGAAATGATGGATCCTTCATCTTCTTGAAAAATAAAAAGGACTCTGGTTTTATCTTTCTGTGTTACCATCTCATCTGACCTTGAACATAGTGCCTCACCCTTCATACCCAATGAAGAGGTCAGTTCAACTTCTATAGCTGGTTCAAAGAGAAAAATGTAGTACCTCCTTGACATTTTCTCTCAATCACAAGAATGATACAATCTTACAAATAGGACTTTTAAAATTCTTTTACTTGCTTTGAAAACCTGTATATTTCATCACTAAAATATGTTTTCATTTGGAAGTTGTCAATGCCTCAAACATTACAAGGCATTGTTCCAAAGATCTGGCAAAGATCTAGCCATGTAGCAAGTCAAAACTAGCCAAAATATGCTTTGGAAAGGCCTCAGATTTTCATCTGTAATATTGCTTAACCAAAATCAATTTAACATTTTGAATATGCCATATCACTAATAATAATAATAATCAGGATCCTAATATGAATTATATTTCTATATTACGAAAAGCTAAACTTCTTAGTTTCTTTAGTAAGTCTGATTAAAACTTACTTAACATGACAATGAAATTGTTATTTCACTGTTTGCTGTTTGAATGAGGAGAAAATTATGGTACTCTTAGTATGTCAAATGTTATGGCACACTTGTAATTTATTTTAAAATAAGCTGCTTTCTCACTTGTGGTGATGGATGGGTACAATTCATCTTTATTCTAAGGTACATTTTCTGGTTATAGGCAACACAAAGAATTAATCATGATTAAGATTTGGAAGAAGTGGTGAGGAAATTTAGCAAGATTTTTAAAAGCCTAAACTGTGGAGTTACACTCAGTTGGGTCAGAATTAACAGATACTAACTCTCTGACCTTGGCGAATTTGCTTTTCCTCCTTTAGCCTTAGCTTTCTCATCTATAAAAGTAAAGTATCTGATATAGAACAAGTACTCAAAATTGTGACCACTCATGAAATCAATACAAGTATACAGAAAGAAATGTGTTAATTAGGCCCTAAATTCCCTGGTACCACACTAATTTTGACAAAAAATGAAACTTTGTTCTCTAGCCTTAACTTAATAACTGATCTTCTTAATGAGGTTTTTTTATTTCATTTTTACAACCTGATTTTATTTGGTTGCCTTTGATCCTCTACACCAGAGACGGAAGAAGTTACAAAAAAAGCTACACCATTCTCAACAATTCCCACTGGTTTATTAAAATAAAAATTGTAGAAAAAGTGCACATTTTTGTAAACACTCAATTCAAATCACATATTATAGTGTTTTTAAAGAGAATAAAACATTCAAAATATTCCCTCTGGCAATGGATTAAATAGAATCCTTGACCTAATATATCATCCACTTTTTAAAAACAAAGCATTCGAATGATTTAATTTAGTAATTTTGTAAAGTTACTATACTTTCTGCAGATGGATAATTTGCTAAATTGATACTAGTGGATCACTGGTGGATCATTATTATTTTGAGTATTTTTGAAAGATTCTGACTTTATAAATAAACAAGAGAACAATAATCTGATAGTTTAATCAATTAACATATCTTTTCTGATGTAATCTGTAGTGTTTCCTGAATGGCCCTGAATTACCAAACTCCTGAATTTGTAGAGAATGAGAGATTTTCCTACAATTTACTAGGATTATGAGAGCCAAATTTTCTTCCTTATATTTTCTTCCTCCCCCCCTTCCTCTCCTTCTTCCTCCTCTACCTTCTCTTATTTTTTTCTCTTGAAAATACGCTTGCTAAGAAAAATTTAGTAACTCAGATAATATGAATACCTATTTATTAAAAGGAAAATTAATCTCATTCAATTGCACTCAAGTTTCTTCAGATTTCAAGAGACAAAGGTAGAAGCCATTTGGCTAGCACTTGTTATGTAATGGGGCCTAAGTGAACACTGAATGTGAATGAAGTGGTGGAAAATCTGAAGACCCTATATAGCAGCTCATCTACATACCCATGTCACCAAGCCTTAAGATGTGATTTAGCGGCAATATGCCAACGCTGACAGATAATTGAATTTCAAGGATCTGGATATTCATTGTTACACAGTGAAGAAACACTGCATTAGGAACCAGGTAACTTAAGAAAAAGTCTTTGATACAAAACAAATTATTTGCTTGACCTTAAACAATTACTCTTTCCTCAGTTTTTTCAATTGTAATATAACAACAAAAACTCTGTGTATCTACTTAGAGAGTAATGGGGATGTATTTGGAGAAAGTTATTTTTTCAATCATGTATCATTGTTTTACAACTGATACTATCAGACTTATTATGATCTTCATTATTTGTAAAGCAGAACGATCTTAGCCCTGAATCAAATATTCTAAATACTTGTGGATGAGTTTAGAGTTTTAGATCAGTATACAGTGAACATAATGTGAAACAAAATTCAGATGCTAAGCCAGTTTTATCTCAACCTCTTTTGTAAGCCACAGAAAGTAAATTGCTACTAGAGATTTGATATAGGATCTGGGAGCTCAGGAAAACAAAAAAAATCTGTGCTTGAAAAGTTAAATTACTAACCAGTCAGCTAATTTTCCCCAAATGACCTATTTCTCCTTAATTAAAATATTTCCCAATTAAGACAATTTCTCTGTTTCTACTTTAAAAACACTAAAGAAGATAAGTAGACCAAAGAGGATAGTGTTATTTCCCAGGTAAAACAATTTCCACTTAATTTCTCATTAACACTTCTTAAGAGAGCATATGCTTCTACTTAACTCTTTCAACCACCTTTCTTATATATTCTATAGTTACAGATATGTATAAAAGGATTTATAAAAAACAAAACAGCTCAAAAAAAAAAAAATCCTCTCCCCTAAAAGCCAAGAGTAAAGCATAAGTATGGTCATTACAATCCTTAACTCACAGGTCAGGGGAGTAATGATAATGATATAGAAACAAAGCAACAGTGTTATGGACTGAATGTTCACATCCTCCTGACCCCAAATTCATATGTTGAAAACACTCAGTGTGATGTTATCTGGAGGATGGGACCTTTGGGAGATAATTAGGGTTAGATGAAGTCATGAGGGTGGGGTCCTTATGACGGGATTAGTGCCCTTGTAAGAAGAGATATCAGAGAGCTTGTTCTCCCTCTCTCTGTCTCTCTCTGCCATGTGAGGACATAAATAGGAGGTGGTTATCTGCAAGCCAGGAAGGGAGTCCTCATCAAAAACTGATCATATTGACACTTTAATCTTGGACTTCCCAGCCTCCAGTACTGTGAGAAGTAAGTTTCTGTTGCTTAAACCACGCAGCCTATGGTATTTTGTTATGGCAACCCGAGCTAAGACTGTTTCCCTTTCTTCCCTAGTCTCTCCATCTCCACCCTGATAAATACTCTGTTTTTCAATGATGTTCAACACTGAGTTAAGATTTTATTCATTAGAGCTGCACTATTCAGTTAGGTAGCCACCAAACACAGGTAGCTAAGGAGCATTTGAGATGTGGCTGAATTGAGATATGCTGTAAGTGTAAAATATATATCAGATTTTGGAGACTTAGTATAAAAAAAAAGAACATTAAATATTCCATTAGTAATTTTTAATTTTAATTACATGTTGAAATGTATACTGGTTAAAATAAAATATATTATTAATGGTACTATCAATTTTTTTTTTTACTTTTTTTTAATGTGTCTACTAAAAAATTTTAAAGCATGTCTCTGGCTTGCATTTGTAGATGACATTATGTTTCTAATGGACAGCACTGATTTAGAATCTCTTCTTGTTTCTATTAAAAGCCAAACCCTGATTAAAGAAGTAATGTTAATGAATCAGTTATATCTTGATGCTTATGAATTGTCAAAACCAGAAGGTGCTTTCTAAGGAGAAATTTTTATAAAGATAGAATTATGATATCATGTTGGAAATAATTTGGGACATTATCAAGAGCAAGATAAGAAATTTGCAAGGGACCTAGGGACACCCACTTTGTTCTAGTTCATAGCAGATCAAATGTTATCCAGTAGGGAATCATGAACTCATAGCATGTTAGAGCTGGAGAAGCCTAGATAGAATATTTTCATATAAGGAAAATAAGGCTTTGGATATAATAATTTATGGCTCCTTTTTCAACTTTCTTTATCTCTTGTCAAGTCCTCCAATATTTATTACACAATATTTCCAGACATTTGAACTTACCTCCCTTTTAAATGGAAACTCAATACTGTACCCTTTTCTGACTCATTTATTCTCAATACTGAGAATGTTCCAAATAATATTTAAACTCATAAATTCCTAGCAAAAGAAAACCAATTGTAATGGCATGATTTTGTTACTCATCTCTCTTGCTGTAGAAAAGCCAGCAAAAATACAAATGCCATCCATGAAAAGCAACGTTGAATGCTCAGAATTGTATAATGATTGGGTAGATTACACATTAGCATTAAAAAATAAATAAAAGATGCTCCATATTAGGTAAAAATTGAGTATATTATTTTACCACATAAAATGGCATTTTAAAACTTAAGTTAGATCAGTATAAATGAGATTACATATTTTGTATATTAAGGTAGATAGGCTAATAAATGGCTTAGGGAAGGAGAGCAATTAGACTATGACCCTGGATTCCTCACCTTCCACTGCACCAAATTCATAAGGGTTATCTGTTCACCATCATAAAGGCAATTCCACCTTTATTGTTAGTTATGGATGATGATCCAAATTTCATGTAGTGTCTTATTCTATCAATATGTTTTGGATAACATATGAGATGCATGTTCTCCTTGGACCCACATAGAAAACAGGCTAATTTTTCTGCTTTCTAGCAAGTGTCTTTCAGGGTGTAGTCTGGTTTTGTTTCTCTAGATCTTACTGCTATGCCTGCTGGAGAGAGCAAGGAAAGAGAAGACTCTTATTTCATGGTCTAGAAAACAGATAGAATATTTATATGTCTGCTTTTACCACATCCAGATCCTTCTAGGCCTTTCAGTGGCAGGAAAACTCTCCAAAACAGAAAGCAATAGGACTTATTACAGTGCCACATGTAATAAAGGATGGGCCAAATCAAAGAGAGTATCACACAGAGGAGGACATTTTATTTATTCTGCCTTCCCCAATGCTCAATGAAAAATCTATATCCTAATGATGGTGTTTTGTTAAGCCATGTCAGAAATCCTCATTTTTAAGGCAGGGATGAGGGGACTTTTACATTGTGTTAAATATTCCCATATCCATTCTGGGTGAACTTTAATTATTTAATGTCTATTATGGAAATGTCCTGATCATCACCACTGATTCGTTTAGGAATCAGACTTAAACCCTATCAGTGTGTGGTGTTCCCCACACCAAGAGCATCTGACATAATTTGGGCCAATGCGATGTGAGAGGTTTTCTGCTGGGTTTCTGCAATATTTCTTTACTTTGAGTTGAGATTAACAGGAACGGACAGTGTCTGTCATTCAGATGTGCCACCTGGAATTTCTGTAGCCATTTTGATGATCTGAGGTTAAGGCCAGGCACACAAAGGTTAAGACCAGGGCTGAGATGAGAGAAATGTGATAAAATGGAGCTTGAAACCTTCAATCATTAAGTCAACTGTAAACATGACTCTCCCTCTAGATTTTCACTTATAAGAATCAATATTATACTTCCTTCTGTTTTAAAAGCAATTTGAGTTGGATTTTTCATTTTACTACAGCCAAAAGCAACCTAATGTCTCCATGGTGTGAGGGAACTGTTAGAGTATGCTGACATGCAGACTGACCTATGTAGCTGACCTTAAATATCAAGTAATTTCTTTTATTGCCAGAAGCTACATAGGTAGCCATATTGCCTGGTCAAGCACAAATACCATATAAGGAGTTCAGGGTCACTGACACTCATCCCAATAAGTAGAAATACAATGAGAATAAGACATGATACTGTGTTTGCATTGATCATGGTCTTTTTATTGCCGTAGATAGAGTCATGTTACCAGAGTCTCCTTTTATTGAGAGAAGAAAGGTAATGTTGTTTTAGTAAATGAGACACAGCTATGTTTGAGTCCATTATTCTGTCCCCTGGGGCCCAAGAAGCTACTCAAGCTCTACATTTTTGGTCTATCCCACCATTTGCTATTCAAATGTTTCCTATAAACTGTGACCACCAGTAGTTTAACCTTTCGGTATCTTTCAAATGTTTCTTTGACAGTAAAAAAACAACAAAAACAAAAACAAAAAACCTGTAACTAGGATGGATGCACAATATCCATTTTGAGGCTTGTATTGTGCAGCTAATAGATCTGTCATCAATTAAATGAGGGCATATGTTAGGTGAGTTGCATGTCCAGATATATTTCTCTGTTCTGAATCCATCTATTTACATTGCTGAATGGCCATGAAATAGCTTCCTTGATATTTTATTACCATTGAGCTGTAAAATTTAACAGCAAAGCCAACATTGTCTGAAATCTACCTCTTAGGGAAGAAAGGGACCATGTGGAAGATTTAAAGCTTAACCAACAAGATACCCAGAAGTAGAAAATGAACGCTTGGAGTGAGCTTTTGTTAGTTAGAACTAATATCACAGCTGAACGGAATGACTTTCCTTTCACAAAAATAGTGTTCAACATATTTCAAATCCAAATGCTTATTTCTTCCTTCATAAGAGCACACATTTAATGTAAATGTGTTCCATGCTCTCTACTTCAGCTGAGGAAAAGCAGCTATTGTGTTACAAATCAAATCCCTTCACACAATATCTTCCTTTCACGCACTTGTAGAAAATGCAAAGGATATCAGGGCTGTCAGAATAAAAGATTCTTTTCCTTTAACAACAGCACTCAGGAGTAGACTTTAGGGCTATACAAGGAACTTCAGAGGTTGAGAGAGGAAGCCCTAAATTGTTTATCATTACTATGTTGGAAAGATAAGACAAGTCAAGTCTGAACCAGGATTACATTATTTATGTAGTACATTATACTTGCAAAGCAATGGTAACTATTACATATATTTAAAACTCAATGCAATTCTCTGGTCCTGTTTGACATTCATTCTGCAGAAAATAGCATATTTTAAAGAATAATCTACTAGAGAGCATGACTTTTGATTCCCCACCAATAGTTTTATCCAGGCTTAATTCTATCGAAGTTGGGCATTTAGGGAGAAGCACAGATAACCAACACTTTGTATGCTGTGTTACTGTGGTTACCAAGTCCTCTGAGATAAAAGCTTAATTGAACAAATTTGGACCCAATGGCTAAGGATTTTGGGGGAATAAGTATGACTCTCTGAGGGACAGGTTACAAGGATGGACATGTCTGGTTTCAACTGAGGGAAGAAACACGTAACTGAAATTGTAAGAATTAACTTGCTCATCTCCTGCTTTACTTGGGATCCTTCTCTTGTCCATTCTCCATTCAGAAGCCGGAATGTTTCTGTATAAATGGAGGTCACAACATATCATTTCCCCAACTTAAAATCATTCAAAAATTTATCACTATATTTAACAATCTAAATTCCTTATGTTTGCCTACAAGTACTGTTATGATCTGACTCTTACTCACCCTCAGAATCAGCTCCAGCAATTCATTCTTACTTCCCTCCCTCTTTTCTTCCCTCCCACCCTGGAATCCAGAACTTTTAAAAACTTCTTTATAAAATGCTGAGCCACACATGGTTTTCAAAGCTTTGGTTCCCATTAACCCTCTCTCCAGTACTCATTCATTGATCCTTCTCTGCATGGTTGAATTTTTATTACAAATTACCCCTTGTTGAAGTGACAGCTCTGTAGGCCTTCTCTGCCTCTTCTGCCTAAAATACCCCATCTTGTGTTGTTCTGCCTCCTTGTGCCTTTTGTAGCAGTTATCAAAATCTGTAATTGTTTCATTTTTGTGTTTATGATCAGTTTTTACCCTCATATCTGACAACTGCAAGCAAATATTTTTGAAAGCATAAGAACTTACATAATGATCGGTTTTCCAACTTAGAATGCAAGGGTTATTACTTTTGATTTGCTTTCATCAACTACAAAGTCATTGTTTTGTAAATTTAATTATCATTTGTTGAACATTAAACGGTGTAAGCTATTGAGTTGGCATTTCATAGCTTACATGCTTTGTAACTATTCTTAAATTTAAAAAACCTATAAAATCTGATGAAAATGAATTATTGTGTTAGATATGTTGATGGAATTTTTAAACCAGAGATTAGGGTCATTGGATATAAAAGAGTTTTCCGGGCTGGAAGATCAACATAGATACTTGGCTACACTGGATTTTTAATTAGTTTTGAAAATTTAGAAGAATATTAAATAAAAGTTTCACCTAAACTCTTTTCTGGAATAAAATATGTGCATGGGGGTGGGTGGAAAATTGAGAAGGTACTGGATAAAGTTAGTTAGTTAATTAAATTATAAATGGAGAGGATATTTTGATCTTATAAATAACTAGAAAAATGATAGACCAAAGGCCATGTAATTGCAAGGAAAGCTGTTGGAAAGGAGATTTATTACTGATATAACTCCTTATAAGAGTTATTAGAGCCAGAAAAAATATGTAATTTTAAGCCCATGGTGATGGAGGACTTCTGGAAAGAGCTAAATCACCTGAATGAGTAAACATGCAACTGACGAGGAACATAAACAGTAGGTTATTAGGAGTTAAATTAATTGGATAGAAGGAAAGCAGGGAATGGCTAAAACTTATTAGAAAGTTTTAAAAACATCTGCCCTGTGGAGTTAACAAAGCTTTAGTAGTATCAAATCCAAGTCAGCTAGTAGAAAAAGATTTCATTATGGGCTAAAAGTACCAAAACAGAATTGGTATTCAACTTCCAGTAACAGAGGGATAGTTCTTACCAACCCAATCCTCCCAAAGACTACAATTGTAACTCTGGAAAAATGTTTAAAAACGAACTACGTAAAGTCATAAGACAGTGAGAAAAAAAACAAAAAAAAAAACAAGTAGAAATGAGTAGAGTTGATACTAAAATGAACAAGGAAGGAGGTCATTTTCCAATTTTTATGGCTTCCTGTCTGCGGGAAGACCCAAATCTTAATATTTCGGTCTTAACAAATCAGAATGAAGATTTTAGGGTGAATTCAGTAGCTGGTATGTGACACTAAAAATCGGGCAAAGGAGAAAGATAGAGAGAGATGTCCTCAAATTCTGAAAATAAACTATCCAAATCTTGTAGTGACTCCAAAATGTTTCATGCATGGAGCAGAGTCCAAAACAAAACAAAGCAAAACAAAAAAACAAAACAAAAACCCAACTAAGGCTAAAAGAAGAGAACAGCAATTTTAGCTGCTTCACCACAGAAGAGAAAGAGCTTGAAGTTTTTCAGCCAGGGTAATAGCCTTCTGGACTTTTTTTTTTTTTTTCCCCTAGAGGTGATTGGAAAACATACCCTGAAGTATGTTCCTCTTTGTGTGTATCTTAAAGGGAGAGGTTGGGTTTATCAAAGATAGATTTGGAATGTTAGAAAGACTGTCATTCAAGACACTGAAAAATAACAGGAAGAAGAAAACAGCTAAAAGCAAAGTCTATGAAGACTTTGATAAATAGCTCCCTGCTGTCACGTGCTTTAGATTTGCTTTACAGCAATGTGTACTTGATTCTTTCATTTGAATCGATCTATGTTTTTGATTATGGATAGCACTATGCACCCAACAGTAAAGGAAATTAAGATAATAAGTGATTATTCTTTTGGAAACTGACAGTATTTGTATATTTTGTATTTATTTGTCCTTCTATAAAAATAGGATATCTACATTTAAAATAGATTTAAGAGAATGGACAAAACTCTTCTGAAAAAGAAAAATGTAGATTCTTGTTCCATCACTAATTAGTATTTGCCTTTGAGTACCCTGTAAATTTCAATTTTCCGGTTTTTAGTTTCTTCACATAAAAAATAAATTGTATTTAATAATTGCTGATGTGTTTCCAGCTATAGAGTCCTCTGGCATTTCTATAAAACTGCGACAAAGGAACATCCCTAGATTCCACTTAAAGTAATATTTGCATAAGGCAATGCATATATATATATAAATGAGATTTTATATGCACTGGGAAACCAAATATTTGTGTGACTCTATTTATTGTGATATTCATTTTATTGTGGTTGTCTGGAACTAAACCCACAATATCTCTGAGGTATACCTATACTTTAAAAATAATATATATCATGTCAAATACCATAGAAAAATATTTCAGTAACCTCACAAAATAAGAAATGTATCATATGCCATTTTTTCTAGGAACACTGACACTCTACTTAGAGGCATAAATGGTTTCATAATTGTAATTTTATATTTAGTCAGTTGTAAAAAGAGTTTAAAATTTTCTCATGTTTTAGATTCCTTTCCCAATTAAATGTTTTAAGTACAAAAATTCATCCCTCTAAAACAAAGCTAATCTGGAGGAATTTGAAGACTAACAGAAGTGGTGAATTGAAATGGCATATGTTATAACATGTTTTCTTTGAGGATAATTATAGGACATATGGAGAAAGATACTCCTTTATTTAAAGTTAAATTTTTAAAAAATGGACATTGTCAAATGTATTCCTTTCTCAGATGAGTATCCATTATGCAATAAGTCACAGGAGGTCTGCTCTGAAATACCTTACTAGGAAGCTTTCACTGAAAAAAGTAGAACATTATGCCCCTAAGCAGATACAGTAAATCAAAATCAGGTTGAGTCTTTTTAATATTATGAAATGACTATCGTGAGAATGACAATACATTTCACAGACTAAAAGAGACAGAAGCAACCTTAGAGACCATTTAATCCAGTTATTTTCACCAGCTTGTACCTTTTTAAATCTCAGAAACCTTTGGGCAAACTCCAATATAAAAATCAGATCAAAACACAGTCTGTCCTCCCCACGTGGGGGTCCTCAGATTGCTACTCTGAATCCATTAAAACTCTGCAGAGCGCAGATTGAAAACCACTGATCTGATCTTGCTACCATTTTCCAGATGGCAAAACCGATATCATGAGGATTAATGTGTGTGCCAAAGCTGGTGGCTTGATGTGTTGGGGAGCCTGGCCTAGAAGCTGGGTCTGGTGCAGCCAGCTCTTGCCTGCACTGAACACCTCTTGCCTCCACTGAACACCTCTTGCCTCCTTCCAGAAGTGGGCCTCTTTGCTGCAGGCTACGGGTAAATACAATCCATGTCAAGTAGATGTGAAATTACTATGCAAACAAATTCAAGTTGTCCTTTAATCTACTTTCCTTTATTAAAATGGGGTCCTCTTGCAGAACGCTGTCTGCATGGTACCGGACGTCTCAGAGTGATAGGCCATGCATATGCCATAGAAATCAAAGAGATCCACGCATTTTAACAAGGCAAATAGGCTTCCCAAGTGCTTTCAAATGATACTCACATTGTGTAAAATTTTTCTAGAAAGTTCTAGAAATGCTTTCCACAAAGCCTAATCTTTTTTTTTTTTTTTTTTTTTTGCTTTTTTCCTCAAACCTTACAAACCCAGAGTGGAACGACTGGCCTATAATAGCATAACCATCATTTAGAAGATTATTCTTAAATGTTACAATTATTAGATGACAAAATAAAAGTCACATTAAAAGATTTCCTTTCAACACTTTTAAAATCCTGTGGCATCCTTTAAGAGAGAAGGCACATATTAGTGCTTTCATCACTATTATTTTGTTAGTAATATTTTAAGTGTTATAAAACATGAAGGGCCGTATGGACTTTCCTCTTGGAAAACAGTCTCAAATGTGTATAAAATGATTATAAGATGCTCATGTCAAAGAACTGACTAAATCCAACAGACTGAATACTCAGTGTTATACAATGTATTTACTTAAATATTAGTCATGCAATTTTGCTCTTAATTCTTAAAAAAAAATTGCTTTATTAAAAAGAACTTAGTTCAGAATTTAACTTCTAAAACCAAAAAGTTCTATTTTTTCAAAACAGCTGTAATTTGGCTAGAAATCTTATTCTCTCTGCACCATCATTAACATCACCAGTGAAAATCTGTTTATTAGATATCATCATCAATGTTGTAAGGTTATTTCATCCCATGTCAAATCAGTTTATATGATACAATCTTTCATAAGGTAAAATAAAAACTAAAACAAAAGCAAAAGACATGAAATACTGGCTGTTTGGGAATTCCCTTTTGGTCCAGTGGTTAGGATTCTGCCCTTTCACTGCCAGGGCCCTGGGTTCGATCCCTGGTTGGGGAAATAAGATCCCGCAAGCCACATGGCATGGCCCAAAACACTGGCTCTTCATATACTGATATTATAAACATGTTCCTAGGGTTGCTAAGTTATAGTAAAATTGTACATTATTAAGCAGATTGTTTAATCCAAGGCACTTTTTGTGCAATTAATTCATGTTACAGAACTGTTTAAACAGTATTCCTCTAAAAATTTAAATACAAGTAACAAGTAATAAAGCAAAAAAAGAAAAAAGTTATAGTTAACAATTAAATCTCCTGGATGTGTAAATATTGGTTAAATTGTAATCAATAAGATTTTTCTTAATGTTAATTTAAATAATTTAATTGTTAAACCTTTAACTTTACTAAAATTATAAATTTACCATATTTAGATGCACTTAAAAGTCTAGCTTTGCGAAATTTTTTAATGATTACAAGGCAAAGACGAACTGGTTACAAAAGTATTAATATCACAAATTTAATATTTACTTTTCTATACCCACATTTTTCCAAATCACTACTATAATTATCAATATGTAATCCATTTATTATTATTACTGTTATTATTTTATAGCTTCCTAGATTTAACTTTCCATTTATTTTTGATACTTTCCTATGGCTAGGGACATATTTATTCAGGCACCTTTATGAGTTACATTCTTATTGCAGAATCAAAAAGAAAAACAGGAATACAGTCTCATTCCCAGTTGGCCAACATAACCTGTACTATCTCTCATCTGTGTGTTTTGCTCTCATCTGTGTTTATCTCCTGACAGATGAGGAGTAAGAGCTATGTAGTTTTATTTGTGAATTCCCACATGAGCTAATCAATTATTAGAAAACTTTCTACATGCTTATTGTTTGGGGCTCCTGGTACAGGTCTGTCCTCTTTTCTATCTTCTATTTTAGGACAATTTGATTTAATCAGAGTTTTTGCTCTCCTCTCTTTTCCATTTTCTAAGACAGAGAATAAACAATAGTAAAAACAATCACATCTGCTTACAGGTAACCTTTTTCATTTTGTTATGAAATTATGGTTTCAAAAATCAGCTTATTTCTCTTTACTGCAATTATTTTTATGATTCTGATTTCTTTTTAATTTGGCCAGTGGAAATCCTGGCTCCTTCATTTTTTAGGGTTGTTCCTGAAACTGCTAAAAGTATTCACTTTATCAAAATTTTCCAAACCAATGATGATTTTATTTTTTGTTCTAAGACATGAAACAGGCTGCTACATAAATATCCCTTACTTCTTGTCATATCAGGGAACCATACCTGTATACTAAAGATTCAGGGTGGAAAATGTGTAACAAATGTTACTTTGCCACATTTACTGAAGGAGTGGTAAAAATGTTAATTTTAAAGTCAAATATTATTTTAATAATTGATTCTTAATTTAATCATACAATGCCCAAATGTTATTAACATAGAAATATTTCTAGCTTATTTTCTTTATAACTTACATAGGTATAATTTTGCACTCACCCAAATTTTAAGTGTACTACCTTTTCTTATAATCTTTATATGCCTCATCATCCACAGATATATAGTCAATTTATTGACGGACATCTATTTCATCTTTGTCCTAATGCTATAATAGACAATAAAATCAGAGACTTATATAGTGTAAATATATAGGAGTCACTGTTCTAAACACTTTCTTACTTTTATTAACTGACCTAACAAATGTATGTCCACAGTTTGCGTTTTGGGAAACTAAGACACCAAGAGATTTTTTAATACGTTACCGAAAATCACACATATTAGGAATACTGGTTAGAACCAGGATTTGGATTCAGGGACCATGCCCTTAACTACTATCCTCCAGTAATTTCAGCTACTGAACTTAAAGCTTAATTAAACATCTGCTAAAAGTCTTATAATGTTTAAGCCTCTGTCAATTTATTTGGTTACATAATATCAAATTGATGGGCAAAAAACCTAAGATAAAATCATTAATCGTAGTTTTATTTTTTTGTCCTTTAATGATTTTTACATTTTGTTTGCATCTCAGATTGATCAAGTTTTCTAACATATACAAATATAACATGAGGTAGACAAAACCTCTCAAACATATGACAATCCTCATGAATTTATATATTTTGTAATTTAAAAAGTTTTCCCATATTTTTTCTCATATTTGATATTCTTCTTAACCATATTTTAAAATGATGGTAAGTGTAACTCTGAACTCTTTTTATATTTATATATTGAATTTCTTTTGCACACATATTTCTGTTTAATTTCTGCCTCAAAAATATAGCCTATTTTTAACTGTTGTTGTCGATATTCAATATATTATAAAATAAATCAAGGGCAAAGTGTAAATCTGATGCGAACGTGGGTCGAGAAAAGCCTTATCTTTTCTAAATATTAGTAGATAATTTGGCTATTAGTAAAACTGTCACCTCTGCTTCTAGAGCATTATATTTTTTTCTATTGATTTTTAATAAACTGCACATCTCTTTGAGGGGGTTACATTTTTCAGCAATTCTTCTTATGGTAATAGTTACATTGTATTATAAAATATTATTTTACTCATTTCAAAATATCCAAAGTAAACATACCCACAGAAGCATAACATGCCATGATGAGGTATATTGAAACTATTATACATTTTCAGTTTTGACTTTTGAATATGCTCTTGCATTCTAGATCTGCATTGAAAATACAGGTAGCATCTCAAGAATTGGGTATTTCAAATTAGACTGCAGGGCATGTGTCTGAATGTAATGTCCAAAACTTCACCTGTTGTCACTTCAGTAATTATATGTATTCATCGTTCACTGGCCACGTTATGTTTATTTCTGTGAACTCCTCAACATTTATTTAAATCTTCAGAAAAGAAATCTATAAACTTTCAAGCGTCTTGACTTCTTTCAAGTTGCTTCGGTTTTTATCGTAGAAAATGCAAATTTAATTTAAGCTAAAGATGAAAAATCTCGTGTTAAATTTAAAAATTCTCTAAAGAATTTCAATTTTTTCTTACATCAATAATGTTGTTGGAAAAAAATTGAAATGTCCAACATAGTGCTTTTAGCTCAAAATTCTGTTATTCTATAAATGCAAATGATCTTCCTTTGTAATATCAAATCACTTTTGTGAAATCTAGTAAGGTGGAATTTAATCACAATAAATAGGTTAGGTTTAAAAAGGATCCTTTTGATAACAAAAGTTGTTTAATTTTTATAAATCAGGCATTAATCAGATATATCTTCTTTGCCCTCTAAAATATTTTGGACTCATTCAAGACATAGTGACTCAAAGTCATTTACCTAAATTAATGACCCAAAACATAACTGATTAAAGGAGTCAAGAAGTCCCTTTATATGAATGATGTGGTTTTGCTAGAGGAAGAGTTTTCATGGAAGTCTGGACCCTGTATATTTAATGACCTTGGGCTCATCATTTCCCAGCTGTAGCTATTGCTGCACCACTGATAGCTGATGGGGAACACTGCAGGGTTAACCGTGCCTGCAAATGTGTGTTTATAAATGCTCTGCACACCATGCTGACTTGAATAGGTGCCTCCAGAACTCTCCCCACCTACTACTGTATTTTCAAATTATGGGTCACAACCTTCTAGTGAGTTGTGAAATCAATTTACAAGATGGACATAGGATAGAACATAAAGGTGAAATCTGAGAATTCATCACATAAAGAATAGGTATCCTTTATGTATGTTTTTTCCATTTTGTGTATATGTGTGTGTCTCTGTGTATATCTGAATACTGAGTTTTCACACATAATATATTTCTTAATATAAGTTCTGGAAATGTGCTTGAAATACACCACTCTGAATGAATTGAAAATATATCTGATGAACTTATTTTCTTAAGTGTTTTACTATAGTAAAAAAAAAAATAGAGAGTTCCAGGCAAGATGGCGGAAGAGTAAGACGCGGAGATCACCTTCCTTCCCACAGATACAGTAGAAATACATCTACACGTGGAACTGCTCCTACAGAACACCACTGAACGCTGGCAGAAGACGTCAGACTTCCCAAAAGGCAAGAAAATCCCCACGTACTTGGGTAGGGCAAAAGAAAAAAGAAATAACAGAGACAAAAGAATAGGGACGGGACCTGCACCAGTGGGAGGGAGCTGTGAAGGAGGAAAGGTCTTCACACACGAGGAAGCCCCTTCATGGGCACAGACTGCGGGTGGCAGAGGGGGTAAGCTTCAGAGCCACGGAGGAGAGCGCAGCCACAGGGGTGCGGGGGGCAAAGTGGAGAGATTCCCACACAGAGGATCGGCGCTGAGCAGCACTCACCAGCCCGAGAGGCTTGTCTGCTCACCCGCCGGGGCGGGCGGGGGCTGGGAGCTGAGGCTCGGGCTTCGGTCGGATCGCAGGGAGAGGACTGGGGTTGGCGGCGTGAACACAGCCTGAAGGGGCTAGCGCACCACAGCTAGCCGGGAGGGAGTCCGAGAAAAAGTCTGCAGCTGCCGAAGAGGCAAGAGACTTTTTCTTGCCTCTTTGTTTCGCGGCGCACAAGGAGAGGGGATTCAGAGCGCCACTTAAACGAACTCCAGAGACGGGCGCAAGCCGCGGCTATCAGTGCGGACCCCAGAGACGGGCATGAGACACTAAGGCTGCTGCTGCCGCCACCAAAAAGCCTGTGTGCGAGCACAGGTCACTCTCCACACCGCCCCTCCCGGGAGCCAGTGCAGCCCGCCACAGCCAGGCTCCCGTGATCCGGGGACAACTTCCCCGGGAGAGCGCACGGCGCGCCTCAGGCTGCTGCAACGTCACGCCGGCTTCTGCCGCCGCAGGCTCGCCCCGCCTACTCCGTACCGCTCCCTCCCCCCGGCCTGAGTGAGCCAGAGCCCCCGAATCAGCTGCTTCTTTAACCCCGTTCTGTCTGGGCGGGGAACAGATGCCCTCAGGCGACCTACATGCAGAGGCGGGTCCAAATCCAAAGCTGAACCCCGGGAGCTGTATGAACAAAGAAGAGAAAGGGAAATCTCTCCCAGCAGCCTCAGAAGCAGCGGATTAAAGCTCCACAAACAACTTGATGTGCCTGCATCTGTTGAATACCTCAATAGACAACGAATCATCCCAAATTTAGGAGGTGGACTTTGGGAGCAGGATATATTAATTTTTCCCCTTTTCCTTTTTTTGTGAGTGTATATGTGTACGCTTCTGGGTGAGATTTTGTCTGTATAGCTTTGCTCTCACCGTTAGTCCTAGGGTTAGGTCCGTCCGTTTTTTTTTTGTTTGTGTTTTTTTTTTTTTTTAACTTAAAAAATTTTTTTTCCTAATAAATGTTCTCTTAATAATTTTTTCCTTATTTTCTATTTTTAAAAAATTAAAAAAAATTTTTTAAGAAGTTTTTTCATATTTTCTATTTTAAAAAATTAAAATTTTTTTTCTTAATAAATTTTTTTCTTAATAATTTTTTATTATAAAAAATTAATAAATCTATTTTTAAAAATTAAAAAAATTTTTCTTAATAAATGTATTCTTAATAATTTTTTTCTTATTTTTTATTATAATTGCTTTATTTTATTTTATTTTATCCTCTTTCTTTCTTTCTATTTTTTCTCCCTTTTATTCTGAGCCATGTGGATGAAAGGCTCTTGGTGCTCCAGCCAGGCATCAGGGCTGTGCCTCTGAGGTGGGAGAGCCAACTTCAGGACACTGGTCCACAAGAGACCTCCCAGCTCCACGTAATACCAAACGGCGAAAATCTCGCAGAGATCTCCATCTCAACATCAAGACCCAGCTTCACTCAACGACCAGCAAGCTACAGTGCTGGACACCCTATGCCAAACAACTAGCAAGACAGGAACACAGCCCCATCCATTAGCAGAGAGGCTGCCTAAAATCATAATAAGGCCACAGACACCCCAAAACACACCACCAGACATGGACGTGCCCACCAGAAAGACAAGATCCAGCCTCATCCACCAGAACACAGGCACTAGTTCCCTCCACCAGGAAACCTACACAACCCACTGAACCAACCTTAGCCACTGGGGACAGATACCAAAAACAATGGGAACTACGAACCTGCAGCCTGTGAAAAGGAGACCTCAAACACAGTAAGATAAGCAAAACGAGAAGACAGAAAAACACACAGCAGATGAAGAAGCAGGGTCAAAACACACCAGACCTAACAAATGAAGAGGAAATAGGTAGTCTACCTGAAAAAGAATTCAGAATAATGATAGTAAGGATGATCCAAAATCTTGGAAATAGAATAGACAAAATGCAAGAAACGTTTAACAAGGACGTAGAAGAACTAAAGAGGAACCAAGCAACGATGACAAGCACAATAAATGAAATTAAAAATACTCTAGATGGGATCAATAGCAGAATAACTGAGGCAGAAGAACGGATAAGTGACCTGGAAGATAAAATGGTGGAAATAACTACTGCAGACCAGAATAAAGAAAAAAGAATGAAAAGAACTGAGGACAGTCTCAGAGACCTCTGGGACAACATTAAACGCACCAACATTCGAATTATAGGGGTCCCAGAAGAAGAAGAGAAAAAGAAAGGGACTGAGAAAATATTTGAAGAGATTATAGTTGAAAACTTGCCTAATATGGGAAAGGAAATAGTTCATCAAGTCCTGGAAGCACAGAGAGTCCCATACAGGATAAATCCAAGGAGAAACACACCAAGACACATATTAATCAAACTATCAAAAATTAAATATAAAGAAAACATATTAAAAGCAGCAAGGGAAAAACAACAGATAACACACAAGGGCATCCCCATAAGGTTAACAGCTGATCTTTCAGCAGAAACGCTGCAAGCCAGAAGGGAGTGGCAGGATATACTTAAAGTGATGAAGGAGAAAAACCTACAACCAAGATTACTCTACCCAGCAAGGATCTCATTCAGATTTGATGGAGAAATTAAAACCTTTACAGACAAGCAAAAGCTGAGAGAGTTCAGCACCACCAAACCAGCTTTACAACAAATGCTAAAGGAACTTCTCTAGGCAAGAAACACAAGAGAAGGAAAACACCTACAATAACAAACCCAAAACATTTAAGAAAATGGGAATAGGAACATACATATCGATAATTACCTTAAATGTAAATGGATTAAATGCTCCCACCAAAAGACACAGACTGGCTGAATGGATACAAAAACAAGACCCATATATATGCTGTCTACAAGAGACCCACTTCAGACCTAGAGACACATACAGACTGAAAGTGAGGGGATGGAAAAAGATATTCCATGCAAATGGAAATCAAAAGAAAGCTGGAGTAGCAATTCTCATATCAGACAAAATAGACTTTAAAATAAAGACAATTACAAGAGACAAAGAAGGACACTATATAATGATCAAGGGATTGATCCAAGAGGAAGGTATAACAATTGTAAATATTTATGCACCCAACATAGGAGCACCTCAATACATAAGGCAAATACTAACAGCCATAAAAGGGGAAATTGACAGTAACACAATCATAGTAGGGGACTTTAACACCCCACTTTCACCAATGGACAGATCATCCAAAATGAAAATAAATAAGGAAACACAAGCTTTAAATGATACATTAAACAAGATGGACTTAATTGATATTTATAGGACATTCCACCCAAAAACAACAGAATACACATTTTTCTCAAGTGCTCATGGAACATTCTCCAGGATAGATCATATCTTGGGTCACAAATCAAGCCTTGGTAAATTTAAAAAAATTGAAATCGTATCAAGTATCTTTTCCGACCACAACGCTATGAGACTAGATATCAATTACAGGAAAAGATCTGTAAAAAATACACACATGGAGGCTACACAATACACTACTTAATAACGAAGTGATCACTGAAGAAATCAAAGGGGAAATCAAAAAATACCTAGAAACAAATGACAATGGAGACACGACGACCCAAAACCTATGGGATGCAGCAAAAGCAGTTCTAACAGGAAAGTTTATAGCAATACAAGCCTACATCAAGAAACAGGAAACATCTCGAATAAACAACCTAACCTTGCACCTAAAGCAATTAGAGAAAGAAGAACAAAAAAACCCCAAAGCTAGCAGAAGGAAAGAAATCACAAAGATCAGATCAGAAATAAATGAAAAAGAAATGAAGGAAACAATAGCAAAAATCAATGAAACCAAAAGCTGGTTCTTTGAGAAGACAAACAAAATTGATAAACCATTAGCCAGACTCATCAAGAGAAAAAGGGAGAAGACTCAAATCAATAGAATTAGAAATGAAAAAGGAGAAGTAACCACTGACACTGCAGAAATACAAACGATCATGAGAGATTACTACAAGCAACTCTATGCCAATAAAATGGACAACCTGGAAGAAATGGACAGATTCTTAGAAATGCACAACCTGCCGAGACTGAACCAGGAAGAAATAGAAAATATGAACAGACCAATCACAAGCACTGAAATTGAAACTGTGATTAAAAATCTTCCAACACTCAAAAGCCCAGGACCAGATGGCTTCACAGGCGAATTCTATCAAACATTTAGAGAAGAGCTAACACCTATCCTTCTCAAACTCTTCCAAAATATTGCAGAGGGAGGAACACTCCCCAACTCATTCTATGAGGCCACCATCACCCTGATACCAAAACCAGACAAAGATGTCACAAAGAAAGAAAACTACAGGCCAATATCACTGAAGAACATAGATGCAAAAATCCTCAACAAAATACTAGCAAACAGAATCCAACAGCACATTAAAAGGATTATACACCATGATCAAGTGGGGTTTATTCCAGGAATGCAAGGATTCTTCAATATACGCAAATCAATCAACGTGATACATCATATTAACAAATTGAAGGAGAAAAACCATATGATCATCTCAATAGATGCAGAGAAAGCTTTCGACAAAATTCAACACCCATTTATGATAAAAGCCCTGCAGAAAGTAGGCATAGAGGGAAATTTCCTCAACATAATAAAGGCCATATATGACAAACCCACACCCAACATTGTCCTCAATGGTGAAAAACTGAAACCATTTCCACTAAGATCAGGAACAAGACAAGGTTGCCCACTCTCACCACTATTATTCAACATAGTTTTGGAAGTGTTAGCCACAGCAATCAGAGAAGAAAAAGAAATAAAAGGAATCCAAATCGGAAAAGAAGAAGTAAAGCTGTCACTGTTTGCAGACGACATGATACTATACATAGAGAATCCTAAAGATGCTACCAGAAAACTACTAGAGCTAATCAATGAATTTGGTAAAGTAGCAGGATACAAAATTAATGCACAGAAATCTCTTGCCTTCCTATATACTAATGATGAAAAATCTGAAAGTGAAATTAAGAAAACACTCCCATTTACCATTGCAACAAAAAGAATAAAATATCTAGGAATAAACCTACCTAAGGAGACAAAAGACCTGTATGCAGAAAATTATAGGACACTGATGAAAGAAATTAAAGATGATACAAATAGATGGAGAGATATACCATGTTCTTGGATTGGAAGAATCAACATTGTGTAAATGACTCTGCTACCCAAAGCAATCTACAGATTCAATGCAATCCCTATCAAACTACCACTGGCATTTTTCACAGAACTAGAACAAAAAATTTCACAATTTGTATGGAAACACAAAAGACCCCGAATAGCCAAAGCAATCTTGAGAATGAAAAATGGAGCTGGAGGAATCAGGCTCCCTGACTTCAGACTATATTACAAAGCTACAGTAATCAAGACAGCATGGTACTGGCACAAAAACAGAAATATAGATCAATGGAACAGGATAGAAAGTCCAGAGATAAGCCCACGCACATATGGTCACCTTAACTTTGATAAAGGAGGCAAGCATATACAGTGGAGAAAAGACAGCCTCTTCAACAAGTGGTGCTGGGAAAATTGGACAGGTACATGTAAAAGTATGAAATTAGAACACTCCCTGACACCATACACAAAAATAAACTCAAAATGGATTAAAGACCTAAGTGTAAGGCCAGACACTATCAAACTTTTAGAGGAAAACATAGGCAGAACACTCTATGACATAAATCACAGCAAGATCCTTTTTGACCCAGCTCCTTGAGAAATGGAAATAAAAACACAAATAAACAAATGGGACCTAATGAAACTTAAAAGCTTTTGCACAGCAAAGGAAACCATAAACAAGACGAAAAGCAACCCTCAGAATGGGAGAAAATATTTGCAAATGAAGCAACTGACAAAAGATTAATCTCCAAGATTTACAAGCAGCTCATGCAGCTCAATAACAAAAAAACGAACAACCCAATCCAAAAATGGGCAGAAGACCTAAATAGACATTTCTCCAAAGAAGATATACAGATTGCCAACAGACACATGAAAGAATGCTCAACATCATTAATCATTACAGAAATGCAAATCAAAACTACAATGAGGTATCATCTCACACCAGTCAGAATGGCCATCATCAAAAAATCTAGAAACAATAAATGCTGGAGAGGGTGTGGAGAAAAGGGAACACTTTTGCACTGTTGGTGGGAATGTAAATTGATACAGCCACTATGGAGAACAGTATCGAGGTTCCTTAAAAAACTACAAATAGAACTACCATACGACCCAGCAATCCCACTACTGGGCATACACCCTGAGAAAACCATAATTCAGAAAGAGTCATGTACCAAAATATTCATTGCAGCTCTGTTTACAATAGCCAGGACATGGAAGCAACCTAGGTGTCCATCATCGAATGAATGGATAAAGAAGATGTGGCACATATATACAATGGAATATTACTCAGCCATAAAAAGAAATGAAATGGAGGTATTTGTAATGAGGTGGATGGAGTTAGAGTCTGTCATACAGAGTGAAGTAAGTCAGAAAGAGAAAAAGAAATACAGTATGCTAACACATATATATGGAATCTAAGGGAAAAAAAAAAAGATCATGAAGAACTTAGTGGCAAGACAGGAATAAAGACACAGACCTACTACAGAATGGACTTGAGGATATGGGGAGGGGGAGGGGTGAGATGTGACAGGGTGAGAGAGTGTCATGGACATATATACACTACCAAATGTAAAATAGATAGCTAGTGGGAAGCAGCCGCATAGCACAGGGAGATCAGCTCGGTGCTTTGTGACCACCTAGAGGGGTGGGATAGGGAGGGTGGGAGGGAGGGAGATGCAAGAGGGAAGAGATATGGGAACATATGTATATGTATAACTGATTCACTTTGTTATAAAGCAGAAAGTAACACACCATTGTAAAGCAATTATACTTCAATAAAGATGTTTAAAAAAATAAAAATAAATAAATAAATAAATAAATAAATAAATGGAAGTTAGCGAAACAATTAATGTGACTTTTTAAACTCTGCACTATTCTCCCTATTGCTTTTCTCTTTTGGTGGTATTCTGTATTCCTATGTCCTTCCTTCAGAGTAGCATTCTATTTTCACTTCCTAAGTTTTATCAGGACACCACATTCCCTTTTTATTGGTTAGGGAGGCAAATGTCAGTTCTCTACAGTGTGTCAGGAACCGTGTTAAGCACTGGAGATACAAGAATATGTATAAAACAATATTCAAGCTTAAGAACCTGACAAATTTGTTGAAGAAAACAGAAAAGTGAATAGAAAATTATTTCTCAACTAGACATATTATTAGAACTCATGGAAGCTGAGGACAGGTGAAAAAGTATTGTCCGAAGCCCACTTTTTAAAGGAATTTAGGAGTAAAGAAATTTTATAAAGCAATGAGAAAAATGATTCCCTGACAGAAAGAGATAAAAACATTACGAGGTTACTTTAAACTGGATAAATAGGAAAAGGTGAAATAACAGCACTGGCCCATCAGTGTTTAAAGTTTAATTGGCATCTGAATGGCCTGTCTCCTTCTGTGTTACCTGTCTCAGAGGAACTTCTTTCAGCTATATTGATGATACAGAAAACAGAAAATCTTATTCATTCTTGCTACATGATTTACACTGTGTACGAAACAGTCTTTTGTGCTATTTTGCTATGTCTCTCTGTTGGTGACTAAACTGTAAAGTCTCCTGACTACTTCTGTGCTGTGAATTCAGAGAAGTCCTAAATGTAGTGCTTCCTCTGGGAAAAAGCCTGTACACTTCCTCAAGACTCTTAAAGTGAGCCCCCAAATCTACAAGATGTATTTCTTTGTACAAATATATATTTTTTGCTTTTAACAATCCCTACTGCACTGATTCATCTCTATAAATGTTCAAACTTAAGAAAATATATTCTTACATGTTGCTTGCCATATGCACTTCAGAATTCCATTTGCTTTTATAAATTCGTCAAAAATGTTTCCAAAATAAAGCCAAAATCAGGGGCAAGTTTTTCATTCAGCAAAACATATGCCAGGCACAGGGGATGCAACAAAAAAATGGCATAATCAGGGTTTACATTGGAGGAGACAAATAAATATAGTATGGAGATTGAGGGAGACAGGATTGTCAAAGTCCTAATTTTGGCTTGTGCAATTCCATGGGAACTACAATAAAGAGCATTGGAGAGAGAACAGGTTTGGGGGCAAGCAACATGAATTTGGAAATATTGAACTTGAGGTGTTTTTAATGCAATTGGATATACTGTCTGCAGCTAAGATGGGGTATCGGAGCTGGGGATAAAATTTGTCATTTTTTTTTTTTTACCTTTTTAAAAATAATTAATTAATTTATTTATTTTTGGCTGTGTTGGGTCTTCGTTGCTGAGCGCGGGCTTCCTCTAGTTGCAGCGAGCAGGGGCAACTCTTCCTTGCGCTGTGCAGGCTTCTCATTGCATTGGCTTCTCTTGTTGTGGAGCACAGGCTCTAGGCACATGGGCTTCAGTAGTTGTGGCTCGCAGGCTCTAGAGTACAGGCTCAGTAGTTGTGGCGCACGGGCTTAGTTGCTCCACGGCATATGGGATCTTCCGGGACCAGGGCTCGAACCCATGTCCCCTCCATTGGCAGGCGGATTCTTAACCACTGTGCCACCAGAGAAGCCCTGTCATTGGTTTTTGAAGTGGCATCATGAATGAGATTTTCAAATTAAAAAAAAAAAGTGAGAAGAGAAAAGGTCTTCAATGTGTGTTTTGAGGAGCTCCAACGTGCCAACAAAAACTATAAAAATATTTATAGCATATGTTCCGTTTGAAAATACAAATATATAACACCCCTGAGCACGTAATGCAACTGAATTTAGTGCTTTTTCCCCCCAGGCTTGTATTATGGCTATTTTCATGTGTCATTCCCTGTATTGTCAGCTCCTTGAGGTCAGCTGTTTTTTTGACTATGTGTGTCATAAAACCTATGGCAGGGTTTCAATGTATATTTTAAATTGAATTGAGCAAATGTATTTTTAATTTATTTCTGAAATATTCTAGAACACAATTTAATATGTTAATTGTTTTTGAACCATGGATTCACTGGGAGAACTAGGTAAAGGAAATTAATCATTTATGGTCCAGTTTCTACCATTTATAAAGAAAATGTAAACAAAACACTAAATTTATTATTGATCAATTTATATCACAAGAATACCATAATTAATAATGGATAATATTGTCAGGTAGCTGATAAAGAATACTTCTTTTATCCCGAGTTGAGAACTGTGGTATATTAAAGAGGGTGGCAAATGTTGTGCCTTCTTATAGAGAGTGGTGGGGTCTGTGTCCCCTCTCGGGGTATCTGGATGGGCTTCTGGAACTACTTGACCAACAGAATGTGGTGGAAGTTATACTTTGCCATTTTCTGGGTCCAGGCCTTAAGAAACAGGTAGCTTCCTGTGATGGTTAATTTCATGTGTCAACTTGACTGGATCACAGGATGCCCAGACACTTGGTTAAACATTATGTCTACTTTTTAATGATTTTGTTTAATCAAAAATCACAAACATGTTAAGCCAATGGAGGTTGGAAATAAAGAATCAGTGTAGAAGAAAAAAATATGTGTGTGTGTTTCATATATATGTGGTAAAATATTTGAAGATGAATTCTTTAAGAAGAGCATACATTTGAAATTAAACTTTTTTAGTTAATGGTTTGTGTTGAGGTTTCTTCACTGGGTGTTTTTCATACTTCTTTAAGGACCTAAACTAAAATTTATCTCTACATAATGCTTCTGCAGTTAGGTATATCTTCTAACATGTATAAATAAGTATGCATATACATTTTTTCACTTGTCTTCTATTTCCAGTGAGACTAATCTGTAGCCATGCCTAATCCCTTTGCTTGCATATAAGGCAAGGTAGAAAATTATTTTGCATATTTTATTATTTGCATATTATTATGTAACAATAAGCACTTCAGATATGTTTTACCTCCAAAAAGAGATTTATAAAAAATATGGTTTCTTTCACCACAATTACAGTAAGAAATATTTTTCGAGGCACATTAAAGTAGTAATATTTTAACTGAGGCTGACACATCCTTCATAATTACCTTTGTTCTATTACAGCACCTTACAAATTGAATTAGTTCACACTATTATAAAACCAAAATATAGGATATAAAATCACTGAGCACCAAAGAATTTAAGCTGATGTCAGTTCTGTTACCCAAATAAATCAAATCACACTTCTTTCTTTTTCTTTTTTTTAATTGAAGTACACTCCCTTTTTCAAACACATAAACATTATCACCTGTATAAAACATAAATTAAAATAGAATAAGAGAAGACATTAGCTCACCCCAATGACCTCTCTTGAGCCATTCACCTCTTTGAAACATAAATATGACTTAGTAAATCATACCTGTCAAGAGAAACAATTCATCCTTCATTAGAATTTGAATGATTTAAAATGAAAGAAATGAATTAAGGCCAGTGATTGGCAGTACTACATTTTTAGTGAAAGGCTACCACTTTTTCTTTCATCACAGAATTTGAGAGGCGAATGCATTGAAAGTATTCTTTCTGCTATCTTTCATAGAAATAATCTATGTCCAACTATTTAAACCTTGTATACCATCCCAGCTATGAAAAAAATGTAAATATTGGACTATTTTGTTTAATTTCTTTTCTAACTTAAAATTAACATTTCATTAGCATATAAGCTAATATCATAATATATTTGCATCACAAATTTAACAGGCCCCAAACAAATCATTGATTTCCCTCCCCGTACCTACTCAGTTGTTTAGCCTGGAAACATGAGTCATCCTAACTTCTTTTTCTCAGAAACATCTCAAACTAATACATTAAGTCAATTTTTACCAGCCATACCGTCTAAATATATATGTGGAATCCAACCACTTCTTACTACCACAAACCACAATTATGTTCACAACACCATGGTTTCTTTCACAGAAGTCAGCATGACACACGTAAAAGGGAAATCATGTGTGGCCACTTTCCTCTTTAAAAGATGCAATTCACATTCATAAAATCCAAAATCTTCTAATGGACAACAAGAACGTACACAATCAGGTCCATTCTTATTTCAGACCTTGTATCGTGTCATTCTCCATTCACTTGTTTCTCCTCTGGGCTACTGGCTGTTATCCATGACAAGCATCCTCTTATCTCAAGGCATGTAGAGTTATTGTTCCCTCAGCCTTAAATATTCTTCTCACCTCTCTTTGCGGATTTCTCCAACACTGCACTTTAAGTATTGCCTTTTTAGATAGCACTTCCCTGACAATCCTGGTTAAAATGGTATCTCTCAGCCTGAAATATATGTATTTTTACTGTAACCCCAACCAAAAGAATAAGCTCCAAGAGAACAGGACCTTTGTTTTATTAACTGCTAAATTATCATTGTTGGAACACAGTCGGTGCTTAAAAATATTAACTAAATAGATCTAATGCCAATTTGGTAGGATTCTATTACCTTTGCTTGACCTAACCACCATATTCCTTTTTCCTGCCATGAAAATACATTTTGATACATTAGTTACTTCTCTTATTTGCCCTAAAGAGGTGATCTATACAACTGACAGAGAGGTAACTGGAATGGAGACTCAACCAACTTTAGCAAGGTAAGGATTGTGCAAGAGATCCCTCTATAACCTCTGTCAAATGCATAGTTCTGGACACAAAGTAGACAGTAAGTGAACATGTGTTAAATGATTGATAATCATATTCCATTTATATCATTTTACTTTATTTTGCCACTAATACCACTACTAACAATAATTATTATTGACATTTCCTGACAATCTACTATGACAGAACTCACTAAATTTCCTTCAATATTCATTTTATTCTTTATTTTAGTTACAAAACCCCCAAGTTTTAGCTGTACATATGACCACTCAGCTTGAATTTATATTTCTTAGTCTTTCTTGCTGATATTGTGGACATGTGCCTGAATTTTGACCAAAGGGATGCAAGAGGAATCTAAGTGCTCACATTCTGGGTCATTTTTTAAAAGCCATTGCTTATCTTCTGGTACTCCTTCTCCTCTTCTCATGGACTGGATCCTGGAATTAATTGTAGGGCTGGATATTTTCTGTTTGCCTCTCTAGAGCCACCACTCATTTTTTCTGTGCCCTGGGAAATTGGTTCTTATGGATTCCCAGGTGCTCTGATTCCCAATTGGGTTTGGTCAACAGAAGACTGGTTGGTGGGAGGAGAAATTTATTCTTTCATCTCTCTCTCTGTCCAGATGTTGTGTTCTTTTCCTCAAGACCACATTCACCTGTGGTTATCCTTTCTGCGTTTTAGAAGTAGTGCTCTCATTTCCTCTTCAGGTCTAGGCATGATGATAGCTCCTTTATCTTTGAGTTCATTTAAACCTACCTATATCTTTGTAACTAGCCCCTTTATTAAACTCTTCTCATTTTTAGCTTGAGTGTAATGTCTCCCCCGCCCCCACCTGCAACATTACTTTCTGAGACCTGGATTGATATAGTAAACAGTGCAAAGAGTTGTATCAGGAAACAGACCCTTAAGTAAGTATGTTTATGGGAAAGGTTTGCTCATATATATGGCATCTTCCTTGCTGGGAAAAAAAGGATACAGATAAAAGCATCTACGGATAAGGCAGCTATGGCACTTTAGTAGCTCAGGAGATCACAGTAAATGTAAGAATTGTGGGGTAAGCTGGTTCCTTCTGTTGTCCCTAAAAATGATACGTAGGAAAAAAACACCAAAATGATGACCTTGGATGTTTAACTCATACTACAGATGCAAAGTTAGCAAATCTTTGTGGGGAAGATAAGACTGAGGGTCAGACCCAGAGGCTGATTTCATAGGCTGCAGAATTGTAGCACCAATTAAATGTTCATTCCCACCAGGTAAGGTGATGCTAAGGTAAGGGGAGTGATGGGGAAAGACTGAAACCCTGATATGGGTATTTGACACTTGAAGCTAAGAAACTGAACTCTCTATTATTTAGAATCTCCTTTTCTGTTGCAAGTAGTCTCTCCTTTGTCTGAGGGAACTAGATTTTTCCTACCTGAAAAATATTTAAATTACTGTATATTGGGCAGTTGCCTTCTAAGAGGATTCTCTCCAGCACCCACCTGATAACTCCTCATTTTCCTCCAAGCTCATAATAAGTTATTTTCTAGCCTATTGCCAATATAAAAGCATAAGACTTGGCAGAAAATAGCCTATATACTGGAAAAGTTACATGACATTGTCAAAGCTGATCAACAAGAACCTGACAATCATAATGAAATTGTGTTCTGAAGGTGTTAGAAAAGGCATACAAAATATAAGACCTATCAACCTGAATTTATTGACACGGGCACACTTACTCAGTGTTCTGGATTTAAGATGTTGGCTTGAGCCCTGGGGAGTGGCACTTATATTCTGTGAGGGGGCTAATTGCTTCACCTAAAGTCAATGAGGATGAAATACCAGCCCTGTTCTGACATATTCTAGAGGAAGGAGTACACGGGCTCAAGCATGAGAATATTGAAGTGGATCTATTATGTATAAGCTCTTAAGTTAGTCTTAAGCCATATCCACTGGAATGGTTTAATCCGGGAGGGCATTCTCTTTGTCACAGCAGTAAAATATGCCTTAGTGATAGAGGCACCAGTATCTTTGAGAGATTTAGGGTAGCTCTTCTCTCTAGGCTAGAAATGAAAAAGAGGAATACCACAACTAATTTAGGTTCTGGATCCAAATGAGAAGAATGAGATCATAGTAGGTAGAGGTCATCTTATGTCACTTAAAATCAGAGACAAGCTGGTCACAGGTATAGAATGGTAGCAATTAGTAACAGGGGTGGCATAGAATTCAATGTGTTGATTGACTGGGTCTTTTTAATAGCTAATCCATCCCAAATTTCCTAGGAATGAAATTGATAAGCAAATCAATAAAGGCAAGACCAATGGATACTGAAGGAATAAAGCTTTGTGTTATTCAGTCCTATAAAGAATCCAGTCCAGCCAAGGTACTGCCAGAAGGCAACCGGAAGGTGGAAAGAGGAGAGGGGCCAGTAGCAGTTATGATTTATATTAGTTCATTGTTCATGTTCCCTTCTTTTTCTCATATGACAAGTGCAGATAGTAACTGGTTAGTTGTCAGATCAGAGCGTGATTGAATGGACATCGCTCTGTGCTTATACAATAGCTGATCGGACTTAGTATGTTGTCTGTTTGGGGAACATATATTTTTTCTTCAGGATAAATGATGAAAAATGGTTTCTGATGGAAAAAAGTCATGAACTGTGCATGCTATTTTTTTCTTCTTGCCCCTTTGTTACACTGTGTGCTCTGGGAGGCTGATGTTATGAACAGCATCCATAGGCTCACTTGTCCTCAGGATCAGGGTTTGGAATGCGTCTTCCTGATCAGAGGGTAAGAAGAGAACAAGGTCAGGTACTTATTCCCCTGCTTCCACCCATTCCAGGACTGCTGTATGTTGCTGCTACATTCCACTGAAAATCACAGGTCTTGTTGGATGGCTCTCTCCCACAGATTCTGGTAATTTCTCCCTCTTCTTGTCCCTTCAAGCAAGATGCCAGAGGCTGTGCTGTGGTCTCCTCTTACCTGTTACACCAAACCTTTTTGGTTCCTCTCCCCCTGTCCTGCTGTTGTAAATTGTCCCTTTATTACACTCACTTCAAATAGGCCAATGGACTGTGTCATGTGTTTCTTGCTGGGACTCTGGTTGACATACTGTGAGTCAGCTTTGAACATTCAGTCAACACAACAACTGAGAGGGCAGCAAAGCAGCAAGATCAAAGGAAGCTGGGTCTGTCCTTGAATTTCCTGCTGAGCTGAGCTGCCTACTCTCCCCGGACCCCTGCTCTCCAGACTGTCATGAAATAGAAATATGTTGTCATCTGTTTGAAGCACTGCATTTTTTATATCTTTGTCATGATGGCGTAGCCTGTGCTCTAATTAATAGACCTACTGCATGCCCAGCACTGAACCAAGGGATTAACACAGAATTGCTCATGTAATTTTTCTAAAACTCCTAAGAGGTTACCATTATTGATCACATTTTATAAAGGAGAAAATTGAGCTTCACAAGCACTGAGTAATTTGTCCAAGTTCACAGAGCTAAGGGACAGATTTGGGAATTGACCTGAAATCTATCTTATTCCAAATGTGTAATCTTCCTACTGTAGTTCACCATCTCCTTAAATAGGTTTGCTTTGCCCCTTCCAGGTTCCAGGCCCTGTAGCTTCTTTAGAACTTACCTAATCTACACTGTTCCCTCGTCTTCCCCCAATCTGGGGAGTGCTGTCCTCAGACAGAACGTTCTGCAAGCATAGGATCTAAGAAATAATCATTAAGCCTGCCCCCCACCCCACGATTAATCTATCAATGTTTTGTGTAATACTGACCAAAAATAGAAAGGATATTTGAGGTCCTCATGAAATGTATTTGCTCCTCTATAACGCAGAGTCAATAGTGATAACACAAGCTGCAACTAGATAAAGACACTTACCAAGGATCCACATCTTTTACCTGAACAAATGTGGAAGAAAAAAAAAAAAAGAGATTCTGTTAACTTTGACAAAGGCTTTTAAGCTGCCACAAAGACCCTAATCCTTATGTTTGACAGGAAAAAGATGGATGCTGGCAAAATTATTTGCTTTACATTACAAGGGCAACATTATCACACGCTTTTCAATAAGTACAGGCTCAGGTCACTGAAAAGTCTCATAAACGTAAAATTATAAAGCTTCAATTCAACTTTTCATGTTCTCTTTCCTCTTATTCTCTGTCCTCTTCTTTTCCATATCCTGTTATCAAGTGTATTTCAAAAATATCTCCAAATACTGCACATGGTCCTGGAACCATTGAGAATATTGATATAGTGACACCTTTAGGATTTGTGGAGCTGTCATGTCAAATCTGGTGAGTAGAGATGCAAGCATGAATGCAGTTATACTTTTTAGCAATTATATAAAAATAGTTAAGCTAGAATTATAAATAATTAACCAGGTTCTACCCTTATGCTTTCTATGGCATCACACTGGAAGTTTTTGAGAGATGTTTGAAGACAGGAATGTGGCTTATAGAATAGAAGGCTCAGGGGTTTCAAAAATCGGGGAACTACCAGGAGACCACAGCTCTGTTGAATATAAGACATTATTCTTATACCTCAATTTATACTTTATTTATTGAAATAATACATTTTAGAAACTCTACCTGTCTGTAGACTACATTATGAGAATGGGCACTGGATTTTATTAGAAAGGCTAGATTCTGACCCCAGCTCTATCACAAATGGATTTTGTGACCTCTATTGATATCATTCTTCATAGCCAAAAAGGGAAATAGTTCTTGTTCAAAAATCACTGCAACAGACTATTCTGCATATTGACAAGTGATTTGTAAGGGAAAGGTTGAAGGAAAATGCATAAACTTCAAATGTATGCTACTAAATTTTCTTTTCAATTTGTGTTTAGTTTCCACCTTTGTGATTTAGTTTTTGGGATTCGGAAGTATCTTTGATTTTCTTTGATCGGGATTTATTTTCAGCTTTGTGGAGGTATGATTGACACATAAAAATTGTATGTATTTAGGTTGTATGACATGATTTTTTAAGGTATACAATGTGATGATTTAACATACATATACATTGTGAAATTGCTCACCACAATCAAGTCCATTAACACATTCATCACCTCACACAGTTACCATTTGTGTGTGTGTGTGTGTGTGTGTGTGTGTGTGTGAGATAAGAAACAATTTTAAAGTATCAAAACTGCTACCTCTCTTCACTCTCAGTTTTCCTCCTGTTCCCTTCCTCAGGTGGCAAGAATTGTGTGGGACAGTGGAGTTTATATGACTCTAAGTTTTCCATTAAACAGTTAGTGATTTTCTTTTACCACAATTTAGGAAGCAAGATGATTCTCCTTTTGGATTTTCTGCTTTTCAGGAAGTTTCATTCTTCCCTCAGGGCTTACAGAGCCATCTTTTAAACTTAAGAAGTCTTAACTTCAGTGCAAAGATTAAAAAGAAGGATGGAATGTCAGAGCTTCTCAAAATAAACTACATTCTTCCAACTGTGAAGACTGTCTTAATCCAAGATAAAACAGCCATAGATGGAATAAATAACTTTACATTTATTAAAACTATAGAAACATATTGGTTATAAACTACAGCCTATAATGTAGCCCCTTTTAAGGTAAAACTGTATACTTAGATAGTTTTTATTTAGTATTTCACCAGCATTGTATTATGTATTCAAAGGCTATACTCAGAGGGATGCTTGTTATTCCCATTTTAAAATAAATCTGAAATTTCTTCAGCATTTTCATCATATATGTTCTTATCCCTAAAATGAATACCTCAAAAAAGATCAAACAGAAGCAGTGAAGGACCACTGATAGTCTTGAATTAATTCTCTTACGAGGGAAATAAAAAGATACTATTTTAGTTTCCCAAGATATTGGATATTTCTTTTTTGTTTAAAATTATGTATCTGTTAGACTTGGTGTTACCCCTGAAGTAATTCCAAGTAATGACTTTTCTGTTGCTTTTGTTTTTGAGATAACCTGTATTTGAAGGGCTCTGTTGCCAGGGGGACCCCTTCCAGGGCCTGAGAATGAGCTCTTGTTAACACTCCCTTAGGGGGAATCAGGAGAACATCGAGGGGGTCTTCCATCCCAGCCTTTGCCAAAAGGACATTGAAGCGGCATTTATCAGGGTCTCTGAGCTTATATTTTCTCCTTTTCTTGGGGTCTTGGTAGAGGGCCATGAAGGCTTGAACATAGGGAATCTCATCTTCCTTGCCCTCATGTTTACAATATAAACCAAGCTGCAAAATGGTGCTAAGTCCTAATGACCCCGAGGGGGGCCATTTTTCCCCATCCCCCAAGGGGTACATAGGCCAGTCCTGAGTGCAATATCTGATAAGTTCTTTCCCTTTCAATCTGTCCAGCTGGCACCCCTTCCAGTGAATCAAAAGACAACCCAGTGGGGTGTCCAAAGGGAAACTAGGCTTGTTTCCCATTGGAACCGGCGGTATAGTCTGTGTCCTATAATCAGGGGACCAGTGCCGGCGTGGATGCTTCTACTTGTGATTCTGGAGAGGTTGTAAGCTCTCTGCCGGTCCCAGAGTGCCTGATTGTATATGCGCCAAAGAAAATGCTCAGTATAAGCACAATCAGGGGGGCCGTAGGGCTGGTTCCAACAGGTGAGTTCACTCCTAGACAGACGTCTGAGGTTTTAATTTTCACCCAAGACCAGGTCCAACTGTATCGAACCCCGTCAACCACTTCCACCCGGACGCACTGGGTCAAAGGGACAACTCAATGACCGAATGTACAGAAACAGGGAGCTTGACTGAGGTTTCCTGTCGCCGGATTATGCCCCCAGGAACAGAATGCACAATTAACGGGGAGGAAAGATTTCAGTCTCTCAGGCAACCTCCTACGAAGACTCAGAACTTCAGATCCAAGTACTGACAGGCAGAATAAATGGAAAACTCTCGGGTTTTCAAAGATTTCAAAGGGAGAAAAGGGGGCCAGGTTGAAAGAAGAGGGGAAGGAGAAGGGACAAAAGGGGTGGCCTTATAGGCAGCTCCCGCCCCCTGCAGACACCCAGGCGTTACAGGACTCTTCTCTAGGGTTACTGGGAGGGAGGATGGAACTCGGTCCCCACAGAAATCAGCTCCAGTTCTCCGCCAACGGGAGGTGATCAGGCGCCAGGCCCCAGATAACTGAGGCCCTTCAACCAGACTCCTGTGTCTGGGAACAGGATGGAAGCAAGGAGGGTAGGAAAGAGGTTGGGGGGTGAAGAGAGGAAAGGGAGAAGGAGGGGACAAGAGGTCAGCAAAGTCTCTTGTTCCTTACCCGGTCAGGGCGCTGCGGTCAGCTGTTCGTGTCAGGAGGAGACCGGGGACAAAAGGGTCCTGGGAGCGGCCGCTGGGTCTGGTCCGCCGGCAGGTGAGCTGGTCCCTGAGCACCCAGAGGTCGGGATGTCAGTCGTGGAGTAGGGGTCCTCCGTGGGGTGCCAAAGATGTTGGGGGAGAACCCCTTCCAGAGCCTGAGAGTAGGCTCATGTCTTACACGGGAAATGAACTGTCCGAGCAGACGTACGTGCCGACAAAGCAAAAGACGTGATTGCAAGCGGCACCGGCGCTGAGAGCAGCCGGGTAAGGGACCCCGGGAGAAACGCTCTGCCTCGTGGCTCAGTCTCAGGGGCTACGGAGGGGGGTTCGTTTCCGGGCTGTCTCCGGCCAGTCATCCTCCTCGTGCCATGTTTCGTTCCGCTCGGGGCCCTTCCGGGTGGCGTGCGCATCTCTCAGCCAAGATGGATTCCACAGCAAGGGTTTCTGGGAGATTGTCTGGCCTCTCCTCCCTCTTTCTGGCCCCTCCCGAATTTGCGGTCGGTTTTGTGGCGGCTCGGTGGTTCCGTGTTCCTTATCGGGAGCTCCTGGTGTGAGACAACTCAGGTAAGTGGTCATTTTCACGCCTGTCCAGGACGGGCTGTTTCTGTCAATGGTGCCCTAACAGCGCTGACCTGAGAATCAAGAGACTAGTTATTGGTCTTTTACAAAGTGTTATGAGTATTCATAGTGCCTCCAAAAAATAAGCAAGTAACTTTTTTTTTTTTTTAATTTCTCCACCACAGGTAATATCATAAATGAAATGAAAATATAATTCTAACAGCAGGTATGGTTAAGAAACCCATGGCAGATCATCTCAAAATAGAAATACAAAATTAAATTGTTTTAGTGTGTTTCATCTAAATGAAGGACATTTTCAGAATTAATAACTTTTTGTTTTAAAATGTGAAAGGTTTTTACCCATTTCGACTGAACAAAGACATGAACAAATCATCCAACATTATATCCATAAGTTATATATTATATTTGAATATTAATACACTTCTAATACACTCATTATAAATTTTCTTGGCATTCTAGCGCCAATCACGAGATATACCTTAAAATAAATGCAGTTTAATAATTTTTGCCAAGCTTGTTGAGAACGTGTAGATGTTGTATTAATTATCTATTAATAACTAGATGAAATTCACAGCTTAAACAACAGAATTTATTCTCTCGTAATTTCTGTGGGTCAGGAATTTGTGCTTAACTGGGTGCTCTGGGTCTCTTTCGTGACTGCAGTCAAAATGTTGGCTCGTGTTGTAGGCAAGTCAAGTCTTGACTAGGGAAGGACCTGCGTCCAAGCTCACTCAGGTAGACAGGATTCTGTTCCTTGTGTGCTGGTGAGCTCAGGACTTCAGTTCCTTGCTGGCTGTGGGCTGGAGTCCTTCCTCAATTCATTGCCACATGGGCCTCTCCACAGGGGCAGCTCACAACATGACAGCTGGCTTCATCAAATCAGGCAAACAAGAAGCACCAGAGAGCGTGTGCAAGTGAGATGGAAGTCCCAATCTATTGTTACCTAATCTCAGAAGTGGCATCCCATCACTTTTGCCATATTCTGTTTGTTAGAAACAGGTCACTAGGTCCAGCTCATATTCAAGAGGAGGAGGTTACACAAAGATGTGAGTACCAGGCAGAGAATTCAGTAGCTGCTGACGACACAGAAGTTATGATGCTTGAGCAGGTTTTTCAAGGGTTGTAAATTTAAAATCACAACACACTTTGGGTCTACATTATACCAGTCATTTTGACAGAAATAAAGATTAGTTAAATAATTGAAATGTTGCCAAATTAGCTGAACCATAACCTGGTGAAAACTTTTAACAAATTGACTATTTCTCCTTTTACTATGGGATAGTTGGTAATTACCTTCAAACATAGTGATGGGTGAACAGTAAGGTAGGGCAGGATTACTAAATTCCTGTCTGAAATAAAAGCTATATGAGCAAGTGCCTCAGGTTGGAGGCACCTGATTGAGGAAGACATTCACCCAGCCAATGCCTGTATTCTTTTTTTTAAAATTTTAATTAATTAATTAATTTATTTATTTATTTTTGGCTGCGTTGGGTTTTCGTTGCTGTGCGCGGGCTTTCTCTAGTTGCAGCGAGCGGGGGCTACTCTTTTTTGCAGTGCGCAGACTTATTGCAGTGGCTTTTCTTGTTGCGGAGCACGGGCTCTAGGCACACAGGCTTCTGTAGTTGTGGCACGGGCTCAGTAGTTGTGGCTCACGGGCTCTAGAGTGCAGGCTCAGTGGTTGTGGCGCACGGGCTTAGTTGCTCCGCAGCATGTGGGATCTTCCCGGACCAGGGCTCGAACCCATGTCCCCTGCATTGGCGGGCAGATTCTTAACCACTGCGCCACTGGGGAAGTCCCCCATGTTCTTTCATAATACTCACTTGATATATCTGCGATGAGTCTTTTTTGTTGTTCCTAGATTATATATTGAGAGGATAATTTTCTTATTTGCCTCCTTTATGTAAATGTATAAGGAATTGAACTTGTCATTCAACTCCTAGGTAGGAATCGTTGCTGTAATAAATTTGAACTGATCATTCAACTAAGATTTATTGCTTACTTTATAATTGTTATATATCACACGAGATGTTAAATTTTACATACTCTATGTTAACATCATACAATATCATATATCATTATATATATAATGACCTATACATTTGTAGTCCATTGTCATCAATAATATTTTTGTGGTAATTCATTCATTTTTGGCCTTTAAGTAGGATAATTAACATATTAAATCCCTTTATTTACCAATCTTGATCTTATTTCTTTTGCTACTAGTTTCCTTTAAATGAATTCCAAATCTATTTTACCCAAATTTGCTCGATGATTTATGTGTTGATGCTAAGTAAGTTTACTTTTTTTCCTACTCTGAATTATTCAATTAATTAAAAAATTAATTATGGAGAAGTCAGTGAGGCTAACATTAAATATTAACATTAAACATTAGTAACATTTAGGGTTACTGACTATAAAAGGAAAAGATAGCTGGTGAACGATAATTTAAATTGCTTGCTTACGCAGCGCTCGTACACTTCCTGTCGGAATAACATGTGATGTTAGAAGACTGCACAAAAACTCTAATGTATGGCGTGGTGACTTTAGTTAATAATACTGTATTGCATACTTGCAGTTTGCTAAGAGAATAGATCTTGTGTTCTCACCACCCGCCGCATGTACACACACAAAGGTAACTATGTGAGGTGATGAATGTGTAAATCAGCTTGATTGTGGCAAGCATTTCTCAGTGTATACGTATATAAAATCAAATTGTACACCTTAAATATATACATTTTTTTTGTCAATTATACCTTAATAAAGCTGGTGGAAGAAAAAACTCAGACTCTCAAGTAAGTGCCTACATACTTATGAATCAGTGATGTTTTTATTATATTATTAATTTATTTTGCTAACATTGTCCTGAAAAATAAAAGGAACCATATTTGTTTCTTATTTCCCATTTTTTTTAGACCTTACACTTACTTAAAATGACATGATTTTTAACAATTTCTGTAATAACATTATAAATTAATTAAACAATTTTGGTCAAATAAAAAATAAAATCAGGATATTGCCAGAACAGAAATGATTTCAGTAGAATAATAATTTCTCACTGGAAAAATTTCCCCAAACCTGACTCATTTCTCAAGGCTTCTTAGGTTCTGATTTTGTACTTAATGTTCTAGTACTGTCACTTTTTTGTCTGTACATATGTAAGGTGGAAAATTACGGCCTTGGTTTTCAATACGCCAGGTATATTCCACTTGTAGTCAAGTGTATTAAGTTCCCACTGAGAGAAGAACACTATTTTAGGTAGTCAGTCTTCTTATTCATACAGTTAGAGAAAAATTTTTTTCTAAGAAGCTCATGTAGATCTTAAAAATAGAAATAAAATTTTATATATATATTCAGGTCTGAAAATATTATTTCCATTTTATAAAAAAGTCTGTAATTCTGAGGTTGAATGATTGTAAAATTAACAAAAAATTAAGGTACTAACTTTAACTATATATATATCTAAAATGTGCTTAAGTTACAAAAACATGAGAACTTAGAGCAATGATGCAATAGTTTACTGTAAGATTTATATTTAACAATCTATAGAAGTGAATTGAGAGTGAAGTTTGAATAAACTTTTGGTAATGTCGACAGAGGAATGTTCACAGACAGACTCCTTTGCAGATAATAATTATTAAAAATGGCTAAGTATTGTTTAATGCATCAAAAAGCAGAAATAAGAAAGTAGAAAGTTTGTTTAAGAAAAAGAAAAACCCTGCATTGGAAGGGACAAGAATCTAGATTTGAAATTTTCTGACCTAAGTGTGCTATTTACCACCCACGGCTTTAGAGGTGAAAAACTGAAGCAGAAACCTATAGCCTTGTAGTTTAATTTGAAAAAAAAGAAAAACAAAAAACTGAGCTCAAGGCTAGTAGATCCGCTGAAAATAGAGAGGGATTTTTTCTTTTCCTGGTAGCCAGAGGACTACAGAAGTAAGACTCAGAGTATAAATATGAAATTCTGCCCATATCATTGGCTGAAGCTAAACTATGCATGTGCAGGAAAAATGATAGGGAGTCTGGTGAAGTAGACAGAAACTGGAATATAATGTATGATTGAAAAATAGAGCTGCACCCAGCAAGATTTGTAAATTTTCTGCTTAATAGAGTGTAGCTTAGCAGAGAGTTAAAGTCTTATATGCTTGAATTGTCAGAGGATATAGTGCAAGGCCAGCAAAGCAGCTGGAAATTAATTGGACATTCCTAGAAGGAAAGAAAACAAAGAGAGAGCAGTCTCACATGTCTGAATGTAATCTCTGCTCCAATCCTTGGCTGACCACCAAATTAAACAAGGCCCAGGCTAAAAATACAATAGCAGGAAGACATTAGAAGAAAGAGGAGGTATTAGATACTGAATCCCACTGGAGAGACAGAGGTTTTAGATAGCATCTAGGTGAGTTAACTGCTACTAGAATAAGAAAGCATCAATGAATAATACAAGAATAATGTAGAATAATACAAGAAATTTACAGTCACAACAAATTATTGTCAACAATGTCCAATGTTCTTCCAAGAATTCCTAGACATGCAACTAAAGAGGAACATGTAGAACCAGTTTCGGGTTGGTTAGACAAGCTGCTTGATTTACAAGGCTACCGTTACATGCTTTTATATTCCCTATGTACTGAAACTGGAACGGTGGGTCCAAAACTAGGTCTTGGGTGAGGTTAACATAACATTTATGAATGTAAAAAACAAAAAATAATTTTGACAGATGATGCCCCAACGGAAGCTGCTCAAGGGGATACTCTTATTCTAGTCAGGCAAATCAGACTTGAGGGTTGTATTAAGAAGGAAGAAAAATAGGGAAGAAATTGGAATTGAGATTATACTCTAAGCAAAGTTAAAAGCTTTAATTTATCTATGGGATTGAAAATGGGGAGTGGTGATAGCAATGGTAAATAATATTAGAGAATTTTATATAAATAGCATTTTTATGGTGCATATGATAATATTTTAGAAAACTTTGGATGATCAGTATGGTTTGGAAGACAAGAGATTTTTAACTTTGGCTATATTACAAGTGTTCTTTCTGTAAAATAATGAGATGTATAAAAGGTCACCACGTTTTTCCTTGGAGCATGGACAGTAGGTAGGCCTTAGACACAAACTGCTTACTCTTCAGTGCTTTGATTAAAGAAAATTATAACTGCATGTCCTCACTGCCAAACATTTCTGCCTGAGACCAGGATGAAGAATGATGGGGTCAGGTCAGTTGCCCCTCAGAAGCAGTTATCAGATCTTGCCAATGGAGCTCTTTGGCTGCCCCTCCCAAAACTGCAGGATCTCAGATGCACAATCAAAACAACAGAAAAAACCTCACCCACAGGGAAATTAGAAATCAATACAGGCAATTAGTTCTTGATTTTATCCTGTGGAAAACTTCTTTTACCATGGAGAAAACACCTGGACACAGTTCAGCACTGATGTGCTTGCCACTCTTAGCCATTCTGTCTAGTAGTTGGGGTAAACTTCCATGGCCATTTAACTTTGGCTAACCTGTGTGTCCTGCTTTGTCCAATGGGATGTGAGTGATGGTGATGTATATATGTCTTAGCAGAAGCTTGATATTTTCCCAAGGTTTAGAAGCTCTGTGGGTCTTGTTTCCTCCTCCTTCTAATCCCTATCTCAGCTTTTTTTCTACCATGAGAATGACCACAGCTGCCCACAGCCCCATATAAAGGGAGCAAGACTTAAATGTTTGTTGAGGCAAGCCTTAAGATTTGAGGACTGTTTGTTGCCGCCGTAAAGGTTCAGGACAGCATGGTTTTTGCTGGATCTCCTTCACATTGTGTCATATTTTCATTTCACTGTTCTTGCAAAGTTCGATTATTTGGATCTTGAGAAAGAGAAAAGAAAGCATAGAAAAATATTGAAAACATACTCCAATTTCTAAGGAAAATAAGGAGAAATAGACTTGGAAGCATTAAATCACTCACAGCAAAATTGTATTTGGGTAGAAATTGGCAGACATCTTTGCACTTACTCTGCTACATCAGGTAAGGTCACACGTAAGGCAACCTGCTTTCTCTGTCCCTCTGATCCTCCCTGACCAGCACAGGTCCCAAATTAGTCCATCCCTGGTATCAATCAAAACTCCCATAAAGGGCTCCTGTCCTGCAGGTTTGTTCCTAGGATCGCTCTCTTTTTTTGTCTCAGTCTCTCTGTCTCCATCTCTCTCTTTCTATCTCTCTCTTCCCCTCCTTCCAACATTAAGACTTAAGAAAGCCCTCTTGCTGGTGTGTCCTTCTCACTCCCTTAGCATATGTCTGAGTGACTCACAAAAGTGTGAATTAGCTGTGATCACGGGCTCAAGTGCAGTGCGTTTTGACACTATTCTTTCAAAGCGGAGGGAACAGCAGCCGGTCTGACATAACAGGATACTAGACTTCTTTTCCTCTCCTTCCCTTCCCGTCCTCCACCAGAACCCGTTCCTATATCGTGGGCCAAGGTATCATAGAGACCACCAGGAACATATGAGTGAAACAAACGGCTACCGCAATGGGAAGCCTGCGCACCACAGCGAAGAGCAGCCCCCGCTCACCGCAACTAGAGAAAGCTCGTGCACAGCAACGAAGACCCAATGCAGCCAAAAATAAAGTAGATAAATTTATATATATATAAAAAGAAACCAGTGTCTTCTATTCTGAATGTGTTTGTGAGTGTGTGTATGTGTCTTTGGGTGTGTGTGTGTCTGTACAGGAGGTACTAATGTGGTTATGGCACTAGAGTCAAACAGCCTGAATTCAATTCTGGGCTCCATGATTCCCACCTGTTGGAGTGAGCGTGTGTTATCCAATGTCCCTCTTTCATTCTCCTCATCTGAAAAAACTGAAAAGAGTAATGTTATATAGACTGTTCAGATTTTTGGTGATTAAATAATTAAGTACCAATTCATGGAAAACAGTTAAACAGAAACAAGTACAAGATAAACATTATATAGGTAGTATTATTTTAATAACTATGTTGAGAACTTTTCCTGTCTCTTGGAAAAGTTATCTGGGGTCATAGAATCACCATGCAGCTGGTACCAGCACAGTTAATACAGTCACATAATAGAGCCACCACTTATCAATATTTTGGGAGGACACAAAGTCACCCATAGAAAGCCATGGAATGGGTACCATACTGTATTGCAGGGAAACATTGATCAGGTTGTTTAGGCTACATCTTGTCTAGCCAAAAATTATATTTATAGCATCCCCTTCAATTCAATTTACCAAGACAAAAATCTACCTGGAGTATTCAGTCAGTATTCTACTCAGTGTAAAGAAGATACATTTGGCTAGAGTATCCTCTGTTTGCAAAATATTTCTCAGGAACCTGCAGGAGTTGACCCTGATTCAAGACTTCAAGGTCATAGCTATGTCATCATTAAAGACACAAGAAACAGTTATGAATCTTCCTGTCTACATTATCATCCAGCCCATATTCCGTATGGGTCTTATTAAAGACTTTGTCAAGTGCATTACTGATTTGGAAATATATCATTCTAAATGCTAATGTGGGTGCAGTAAGAAAGACATTTTCATATATTACTGGTGTAAGTGAATATGGCTACAAACTTTGGAAAGTAATTTGGCAACAAGAATCAAGGGTCTTAAATTATTCAGACTGCATAAATTCCATTTCTATAAATATATTCTAAGGAAATAACTGGAGCAATTAACAACTATGTTAATAACAATATTATTTACAAAAGCAAAAACTGAGGAAAATTCAATGGTCAATAGTAAGAGCTTGTGTGAATATGTTATGGTGTAATCATAGATAAAATATTTGCAGAAATAACTATAATAAAATAATGACATGGGAAATGCGTACGAAATAACGGTGCTTGAAAGAAACAGCCACAACCAGACAAGTATAAGGAGTCATTTTATATTTAAAATTATATATATGTAGTTCACATGATACATTATCCAATACATAGAGAGGAAAAAATCTTGGGAAGGTATATAACAGCATATTAAAAGTGGTTATGTCCGAGTTTCTGAATTCTGAGTTATTTTCTTTTTTATATTTCTTTTCATTTTACAAATTTTGGGGCATGTAGTTCATTTCTTCTCAGAAAAATGCAAGATTTTGGAACTTTGCTGAAGTTTAAATATAAAAAGTACTATAGTCAGTTGGACTGTCCATTTACCAATAATATTATAACTTGAAATGAGGTTAATCTTCAATAACTCATTCTAATTAAATTCCTTTTGATTCCTAGTAACCCTTTCATCTGTCTCTCAGTGTTTAACAACAATTCACTTGAAATAGATTGCCCATTATTTTACATTAAGCTCATTGGTCTATGATTTGCAGCATCCCTCTCCAATAAAAACATATTTTCATGTCTTCTAACACCTTAATTTTCTCTTAAACAAGATCACTTCCTTTTTTTTTTAAACGTATCTCTTTTCTATTTTCTATAAATTATTGTTAGAAGCTCTATTACTATCTAAATAAATATCATGTGAAAGCTTCCAAAATTAGGAGAATATATATTTGCCTATTTTGCCTTTTATTAGAGAGTTTCTCAAGGTTTCTGTATCAATTATTAGTTCTTATTCAAAATATAGTCCATCTGATATAATAAGACTAAAGAAGTCAGGCCACAAAACATCCGTAGTAAAAACATATAATATTATTGGATGATGCTAGGGTTCTCATCACCACCACCACCACCACCGCCAAAGTAAATTGGTCAAATCTGAGCAAATTGGTCATAGATAGATATAGCTATAGATATATGGGTATAGGTGGATAGATATAGACATAAATATAGCTATAGATACCTATAGATATAGATGCTCTAGTACATAGTACAAACAGCTGATGAAGAAAGTCAGGTGATGCTTAAGCACAGGCATTACTATAGGTTACTGGCATGTATTAGTTTGTCCAGAACATCCCCACTTCTTTTCAGGAAAATTCCCATCCCCTCTTCTATTTGAAATTGCAAAATCCATCCTCAGAGTTACCATGGGAATCTCAACAATATAGGGGCACTCAAGCTTTTGGACATAGTTGTCAAGGTTTTGAACATAGTTCAGGAGTGGGAAATTGACACAGGCTAACCCAATAACTGTCCTTCTCTGGGAAGGGCTAAGAAACAGGCTGAAAATACCATTCCAGCAAAGTTCTCTGAGGACATGTATTAAAGGAGCTGTTTATGATGGCCATTTTTCTTCTTTCTGTGAACTTCAGACCACAGCAAGCAATAAAAGTTTTTAAAAAGTGTGAAATAAACAATAAAATATATAAATAATAAAGATAGATAAAGAATAGTATGGAGAGACAAAAAACCAGAAGAAAACAAAACAAAACAAAAAACTCTTAACAGAGTTTTGTTTCTAATTTCTGATCCCAGTGGAATTTCTGTCCATATCATCTGTGAGATATACCAACACACTTATAAAAACTCATGGTTAATTGACTCTTTTATTTTACTTAATTCAACTTGGTTTTGGTTTCTATCACCTAAAAGTCTGCACTTAAAGATCAGTTCTGAAAATTAGTAATACTGCAGCTGATTATAGAATGCATTTTCTTTGAATAAAATTCTCCATATCATTTCATAGAAGCTTAAGAAATGCCTCCACTTTTCATTAGCTCAAATTTTAAATGTTAAATTTAGTTTAAAGAAAAAATATGTTAATATACAAACAAGTCATAACATTTGTGTGATATATACTTGCCAATTTATCATGAGTAAAGCAGTGTTCACAGCAACATTCTATATAACATCAAAAACTGGAAACAATCCAAATATCTATAAATAGCAAAGACAATGTTACATGGACACAATGGAATATTATATAGCAATCCATACACAACCACAGCTATACACAACAATATGGGTGTATCTTTGCAAAATAAAATTAATTCAAAGAGTCTGAAAAGATTATATAGGACATGATGCACTTTTGAAAATTTTAAGAACAACTAAAACATAAACTTACATTTTAGTAATAAATATGATAAAATGAAGCCCTATAAAGTAGTGGGATAAAGGATAATCATGAGATCTAGAAGAATGCTTAACTCTGGTTTAGGAAGGCAGAGTAGAAGGCATTTCTACTTTTGCTTGTCTATCTAGTTCCATTATTCATGACTGTGTGTCTGAAAAGGGTTTTTCAGTTTAGACGACCATAAAAGCCAACATTTTATTTAGCATAGATTGGATGATATTGAACATGAACTGTGAATTGGTAATTTATGCACCAGAGACATGCTTGAGAATTACAAGCAAGGTGACCTGATGGTATTTCTGAATAATTGGCTCTCTCACTTCCTAGGAAATTTCACCTTTATTAACTCAGTGTGACACTTTCCACGTTATAACTCATCTAAAAGGGTCCACCAAAAGTTTGCTAGTAGTTTGTCTCACATATTCTAAAAAAATCATGTGTTATTAAAGAAAAAAAAAAGAAATGTATTTTTCATATATTCAAATTCTATTAACATAGGAATGATCCTGACTAAACTACTTTCCTTTTGATTGTGATTATGACTATAAATAATATAATTTTATTCCACCCTTGGATTGGCTTTCTAGGTAGAAACTAAGGTTCTCTTTTAGACCACCAATTACCCCACACTGACAGTAAAACTTGATTAGAATGTCTGTGCGTTACCGGGATGGATTCTGTTTCATGAGCGCTTTAAAAACAGGAAAATGTCCCATCTGACAAGTACAATTAAGCTCAGGTCTGTTATGTAACACATTTTTGTATTTTAGGAGCTTTCTAGTTCCCTTTTAGCCCAGTAACTATATATTATCTTCATTGTCAGTCTTTTTGTGCAAATTAAAAATACTAACAATTTGAACATGACATTCATCTTGACAGCTGTATGTGGTTCAATTTCCCTTTTCAAGTCATCAGTGATAATGCCATTAATTGCAAACAGAGGCGAAATGAATATTCTCTAACTGCTTCCATACACAGATATTTTTGCAGGCGAAAACAACTAATGAAATTATGAGAATTTCATCCATTAGGACATTTAGACTGAAAATGCTAGTAACTCTTAAAAGAACTTCTGACATAAGAAGTTTATGGTTGCATATTGTTAATCCAAAATATTGAACTCAAATACTGCAATTACTTAGAAAACGCCAAGGCTTAACCCTCTGAAATGAATCAATAAAAATGTGCCTTGGGTAGCATCAGAAGCAGTTTTCTGTCATCTCTTCACTGAAAAGAAACGTTCTTTGGACAAGGAACTTGCAAGCACTTAGAATTGTGTATACACAATAAACTTACCTAGGTATATTTTTAAAGAAGCACTAAGTGGTAACATTTCCTCTACTACTTCAGTTCTAGATGAAACCATTTCTATAATATCAGTTTCTCTGGGCTACCTTGAGAATCCATTAAAATCCTTCTTTATTTCCCTCTCTCTGCTTTCATACCTCATCAATCATCAGTCCTTTGATCCTACCCTCAGAATTTCACTCACGTGATTAGCGATTTATTTTGCATTTTTGTAAAAATATTAATAGGAGGCCTCAGACACCTGGGTTCCCCAGGTGTATCTCATGCCCAAACTCCCCTGGCAACCCCATAGAACCCCAGAGAACCCACAAGATCAGGCATCCTTTGGGAAGAGTGGTCAAGGCAGCAGCGCCTGAGTCTTAATTCTGCCATTTTCTGAGTAGTACCTGATGCTCCGTGCATCTCAGCCCATCCTTGCCCTGTCCCTCTATCAGGACCTGCACTTTACTACCTCACATACCCAGAGCCACCTAGTGCACCCTGTGGGCTCCAACTGCACCCTGTTTGCAATAATAAATGAATAAATAAATAAGTAAAGATAAAATTTTATTCATCTTATGCCAACATGATTGAGTCTGTTTCCTAACTGGTTTCTGTGCTCCTAGATCTCCCCTCTGATTCATGGAATATATATTGACTAGACAAATCTTTTAAAATTACTCTTTTTACTATGTCATCCATCAATGAAATTGTTTAGTAACCTCTAAACCTTTATAATGGTGCCCAAACTCCTCAACCTACCATTCAGGCTTCTTGATAGCTATCCAGAAAGCACTACACAGCCATATTCCCAATAATTGTTCTTCGAGGAGACATCTCCTTCCTGTTAATTATCATTGTCTTTGTTAATCCAACCATTCCCCCGTGCCTTTGAATCATCTCTCTTTTGTAAACATTATCTAAATATTATCATTCCTTTCTTTTTCGCATTTACTTAAATATTTTCATTCCTTAAAATCAAACTGAAATCTCATACTTTCTACAGAGAATGACTAGATAATACTGTTCCAAAATGATCTCTCCTCACATGAACTCATGAAAATCTTAGCACCTCAGCTACCCATGTGTACCCTATCATAAACAAACTTTGATTTTAGTTGTTTAAGCATTTACTTCAACACTCTTATTAGCCTGGAAATACTTGGGGAGACGAGACTGAAATACTTTTCAATACTTTGTAATATTTTGCTTCCCTAATAAATATTAAAAGTAATAGTCTCTACTGGTATCAAGACAGTCTTCTAGGAGTTGCATTTACAATGAGGAACAAACTGATTGGCTTCTTATCTCATTGAGCTTCTAGCAATATCTTGTTATATTAGGTATTTTTTAGTCTATGAAACAGATTTATTTGATTCTTACATGAATCTCAGGTTCTCTAAGTTCAAGGGCAGTGCTCAGACTTGAATTATTTTATAATAATATTCCAGTTGAGAATATCACATTCTGGTCCAATAACCTCAAATTCAAAAAAAATAATAATAAAGGAATACATGTGTAAAATAATGGATATTTTTTACACATATTTCCTTTCATGTAGGAAATGTTTTCATTTGACACAAACTATGTACCTTAAAGGTATAAGCAAGCTAGTTTCTAGCTTGAGTTTTTCATTACTTTAATTTTTAAATAATTAATGATAGAACAATAAAGCAATAAAAGCTGTCAGATTTATGACAAGTTTCAGCTACTCATTGGTCACACAAAGCTATTCTGCTTTTCATATAATCAGAATTATGTGGAGGAGGGAAATTTTTGAAAGGTAAATTAAAGCTAGTTATTGGCTATAGGTAGGCTTTCTTAAAAATAATAACTACAAGCAATACTTGAGTGTAGGTAGGGACACATAAAACTCTAATCGAAGTCAGTTGTTACTTTTCTAATGGAAATGAACTCAATAATCTGGGAGGTTTCTTCCTTCTTTGGTTTCAATGATTGTGCTGCTAAGTCCCCAAAGCAACAATTTTGAAAACAACATTTGAAAACCTTTTCTGACCTGAATGTCAGAAACTGGTCAAGCAAATAAATGTAACAAAAGGAAGCTAAGGGAAGAAAAAGAATGAGGGGTAGAAATGATTCTTAAATGATATGAATGTAAGAGAGGACATTTGAAGTACGTGTATATTCTGTCACATGCTTCTTAACAATGGAGTATAGTTTGAGATTCATAGCTTTTGCATTATGTAGTTTCTTTTTGAGATTACCAGTATCAGATAGAAATTTATAAATGATTCAAATAAACATATTTTTAATTTTCAAGAACTGAAGGGGATTTTTGTAATTAAGAAGCAGCACAGGATGAGATCAGGATGATGCTTAACTTGAAGCACAGTTTCAACTTTTGATTGACATTTGATTATCAACTGACGGAGAGATTTGTCCTCTCTGGTTTCAAAAATCAGGTCATGTCTTTTGTCCTTTTAAAAATTCTCCATTTTTTAAAATTATGGTATTCTCAAAAGTCATGTAAAGTTTGTATTGTATGAAGTATATGCATAATCAAATAGTACTCAATGTAAAATTTCTGATAGAAGTACTGCCAATAAAATGATGGATTGACAGCTATCACTGATATGACATGCTGCTGGATGAATATACATAACATGTATGAATAAACATACATATGTAAAAGAGAATGTATATAGGTAAATGTGAAGTATGTGAATGTAATCTATAGCTTAGAAAATAAATACCATTTGAAGGATTGTCAAATTTTAGATATCAAAGGCTTATATTCACTTAGATTGTCTAAAACAAAACAGAAGCATTACATCAATCCTGTGAAACTTTATTCCTTAACTGGAGAAATAAAGATTTTTACTCTACAAAAAGTTTTTATTAAATCATTGCTTGCAAATAATTTTGCTATTATTTTCTTGTCTAAAGCCTCATATATGGCCATCTGCTGCATCTCCAACCAGACTTTATTTTTAAGATTCCCCATGTATCTTAATAGATAAAACCTTCACATCTGTCAGAATACAAATTCCTACCTATACTTATTGTTAAGACATAGTCTTTAATATTATACATATTATAGTATATCATTACTTTCTACTCTAAGTAATGAACCAGAGCAAGCATCAGAAAAACCCTCCTCTTGTGGCCCCAAAAAGTGGCCAGAAAAATTTTCCTTTCTGTATTTATAAATGACTGTTTGACAACTACAAGAATAGTTACAACACATTATGTGCAAGATCACCTTCTGCCGCTAATTGTGGATGTTTCCACAAATTTCTATATAGAAAATCCCAAATATAAATCTCCAGTCACTAGGACTTCACCCAAGCATCTGGAAGCACAATTGTTGATATCCATTAAACACAGTACAAACAAATAGTTCCTGATGCTTCTCTAAGTACTTAAAATATGCAGGTAGATCCTCAATAATGGTTTATTGATTGGATGCACTAATAATGAGCAAGGGAATAAATGAATATTCTAGAACTAGTTGGCAAGTTAGATATAAATAATTTGATAAAACTACATGGTAAATAACATTAAAGCAATTTAAGATAGCTTTAGAGCTTCCCAATAAGCAGAAAATTAGCCATTCAAAGAAGTTTTGAGTACTATGTCTGATGGCACCGAGGATCAATGTAGGAGTCCTGACTGATGAAAATCAGTGTACTGGCAGTAAAGGAGACTTTGTGAGAACGCCTGCAAGGGCCGGGGTAGGAAGGGCCATGAGCACTCGGCAAACTTTCACGTGTGCAAATGAGCTGTGGCACTCCAGAGGATCAGAGGCCATACAATGACTAAAGGTAGTAAAAATACAGATGACACACAGTGGCTTAAAAAAAGGAAAGAAGAAGAACATGGCTGTAAAGAGTAGCTTTCACAGAGGCCAGATGTAAAAGACTCAGAAAAAAAGGAGAGCACAGTGAAGCTTCAACTAACTCCGGAAGAGTGTGGCACCAAGCTGCCTGGCAGAAATGTCAGTAGCTATGGACATAGATTATTGACAGTAAGATAACTGAGCAGTTTAAGGTCAGAGAGGAGGATTCAAACAGCAAACTTATGAACAAGAAGGAAAACCAAAGTGAGGATATACAACCTGAATGTAGCCAACATCTTTGTCTGAATGTGAGTAAGGAAAAAAAAAGTGTAATGAGAACAGAGAACAGTACTGCAGATGCAGAAGAAAAACACACTTTTGAGAAAAATATGTTGAGGGAAATAGAAGGAAAATATGGAAAAAGTCTGTTTTTTTATTTCAATAAAATTTCAGAATTATGTTAGAAAATAAGAGATATGAGATATGATAAGGTGATAGATTCAGATCAAAAGGAAACTAAAAAAGATGCAAACAAATATGAATAATTTAAAAATATCTGTATGAAGGAGGAAACGTATAGGAAAATAAGAATGCAACTGATAAATGAAATTTTCATTAGAATAAACAAAGAGCAGAATCAAGTTTACAGAACATGCAATCAATATATAGGACAAAATGCTTGAACATGAAGGAAAGAACGTTATGAAAAGGTTGAACAAAAGGTCATTAATTTAGAGCCGATTTTTAGATAAAGAATCCTGCTATAAGTAGCTGAACAAATGTAACAAAAATATATAATTGAACACAACTTTAACTAGAGAAAGACCAGGAGTCTTGAAATCAAAATGGCTAATTGGATGTCAATAATATTTAATGAAAAGATGCCAATCCCTGGACATATCCTGTGATAATTTTTTTTATTTCAGTAATAAAGGAGAGGAATTAGTTTCAGTCTTTTTCTTGGGAATTAAGATTATCTATGGGGAAACATTGATAAGGAACCCTTTTTCTTAATTCTTTTTTCTATTCAATAAAATTAATCACTTGCTTTGGCTGTTACCAGTTCAGTTTCTAGTTTATTCTTTACATTTGGAATTCAGGTTTTGATGTTCAACTTAAACTCACTATTTGAGTTAAAACATTTTAATTATAGGTTTCTAGTTTCTAAATACATTAATAGTCACTTCTTTAGCTTAGTTTAATTTCTTTTGCTATGTGTGAATATTATTTTTAGGAGGGCTGCCCGTTTACCGGAAACTTTATGCCACTGTGGAAATTTGTCTACGATTCCGTTGTATTGCTATAGTCCTACAGTTGGAATTGTATATTATCAAAACACACTGAAAAGTTATGTACAAAACAGAGAAACAATACATATTTCTTTCATTCACAAAGAGAAAAATTATACTAACCTTATAGAAAAAAGAGCTTGTTTTAGATTTTATTAACACTTTTCTCACTTTCTTGATAAAAGTCAATTATTTTACATGATGGAATTAGTCTGCTCATAGGTTTTGGTACAACTTTTTTCTCTATTTAGGCAACGATGGGCATATTTACTATATGACATAAAATACATTTACAATTTGTATGAACTTATACCTTAATGTAAACAGATTTTATAAAGTATAAAGATGTATTATTTTTATTATCTTTTAGATAAGATGCTATATTTCTTTATCTCTCTTAGTCCATAAATAGTCGTGCTCTTTGAGATGATTTTCAATTTCTCTTTAATCAAATCTTTTTATCTTCACTTTAGCAAATGATTTTTTTTTTTTTTTAGGTAATTATTTCTGGGGTTTACTCTCAATCTCAATTTTAGCTGAATGTGAGACAGACTTTAACTTTTCCAAAGTGTCACTTCAGTCAGATAAATGTCCTGCTAATCATTCTATACTCCAACTCCAATTTCACAGTTTAGTTGAGTATTATGTGCCAAGGCTTCAAAACACTCTTCCCAACTATGCCTGTGTGAAGAGAGCAAATCTAAACTACCTGAGCCCTGCAGAGGCAGTCCTGTCGGCTCCTCTCCCTGACTATATGTTTGCAACTCTACATAGAGGCGTGCTTCACTGAGTCCAAGCAGTGTGGGACACGGCGGGTAGCAACAGTATCTTCACGCCACATCCGATCTGCAAGGACTATTAAGCCTGGATGTTTATTGTTTCCTTATTTTTGGTGGAGTGAAGGCTCAGATGAATGTGTACAGAGGCATCTGGGGCAATGGTGCAGACTGGGAATGGGATGATGGGAAGGAGGCTGAGAGATCATGCTCTCATTTCTACAGAAAGAGTGAAAGGGGTGGGGATCGTCTTTTGAGAAGCTGGTGACGTACCAAGCAGGAGCTATGGTTCCTAGGGGCCAACCTGACAAAGGTTGGCAAACATCAAAGATGGATTCTACAACCAAACATCAAAGAGAGGCTGCCTGAGTGCCTGTGCGTGGCAGGCGGTCTGGTGACCCCTTCCAACGTCTTGTTCATAGATTCCTAAGAAAAGGCTGGAGCTGATTTCATGTCCTGTCTCGTTCCCAAGTACGTGCAGACAGTTTCTGTATAATTTTGAAATGAGTCAGAAAGACATTGAGTCTATGACTTAAGGGGATTATAGTTAGAAGCTCCACAGCTACAGTGGGGGAAGACTCCAGCCCTTATAATATATGCGTTTTAAATCTAACAACCAAATGGAATTTGGATATTAATATAGGCATGGAAGGACAACAAACCCAGAGAATGATGAGGACTGTGGAAGTCTAGTTTTACATTCCTAAAAATAAAAAACAACGAGCAGTTTCTAGAGCTACTGTTTGTTGTTATCTTGAGTATTAAATGCATTTTCAGAAAGAAAGAAACAATTGTATGAATCAAATGTTATTCCCTTACAGTTTGGAAGGAGTTGGCTAAGTATTCACCCTCTTGAGTCTAACAAGCATTTGGAGGAAACAATATTTAGCACCCTTGAGAATCTCCATTCCAGGCTTGCTCACATACTCACTCAATGCTTTAGTTGACAGGTAATCTAACTCCCAACAGTTATAACTTGTGACATTTATATTCTTCAAGCTATTAAAGGTTTCCTTCATTTTATTTATTTATTTTTTTCCCTTTTGGCTTTTCTAAGTAGAAGAATGGAAAGCGCACACGGCAGCCAAAAATCTATGGGGATATTCAAAGTGCTTGAATAACATACGGTGTCTTTGGACATACAAAATAAATCTAAATGTTTGCAAGGAGAATTGTGCTTTCAAAGTTTCAAATGATACCGCAGTTCATTCAAATTCTTCTCACATATATTATCACAGATAAGATATTACATAGTTCAAAAGTTGCAGAATATGCCATACAAAAAAAAATTAGGAAAGGTATTCCAGTTTTAGAGGAGAACTGCAAGTGGATAACAAATCAACCATAAAATACCAGGTTCTCCAGCCAGGTAGGAAAATTTCCAGTGTTGCAATGCATCATGCAAGGCATGATGACATTTGTGACTTTTTTTGTAATAGAGAATAATTTTTCTGTTCAGACAAATGCTAAAAGTTCTATTTAGGGACTTCCCTGGTCGTCCAGTGGTTAATACTCCGCGCTTCCACTGCAGGGGGCACGGGTTCGATCCCTGGTCAGGGAAGTTCCACATGCCACACGGTGAGGCCAAAAGGAAAAAAAAAGAAAGTTCTATTTTGTGCCAGAATTTCCTGAACTCACTGCAGTATGGCAGAGACTCACCAACGTACAATGAAGTGCACCCACAGAGAAGCAATGCAGAGTGGTAGCACTATGGGAAGATATGCCCATGCTGGGGGGTAACTGGGCAGACAATGTGCAGAATTCAGTGGATGAGACAAATCTCAGTTAGTCTCTCTCTAAGGGACTTGTTAGTCTTATTAAGTCTTCCTAAAAGACTAAAATTCTCTTTAATTTTTATCAAAAGGCACAAGATACAAAAGGGTATTCTGAAGAAGACAATGAAGTAAGTCATGGAGGAAGGTAAGTATTCAAGATCTTACCTTATTTCAGTCCTTAGTAAGTGGTCTATGAATTCTCAAGTGTACATGGATTAGATTAAAAGATTCTTTCATATATATACACTCATTATATATAATTATTTAATTATCTCAATTATATATATTTAATTATTGATGGTATAGATACAGATTCAGATTTAATTATTCAATGTAAGCTCCATGAGGTTTTAGCCATTTTCAATGGATCTTTTTTTTGCTATTGTGGTCTAGATACAAATCATGTCAAGGTAATTTTGAATGAGATACTTGGACCAGAACCAGGAGGTGGTGGTTGTATGTAAAGTGTACCAATAACAATTGCAATCATAATGGCTTTGGGGCCAAGAGTGGGAATTCCTGACAAGTGTGGTCCTTCAAATGATACCATTTATTACAACTAAACAGATAGCGAGTGTTTTTACCTTTATGCTGTGTTATTCTGTGAGATCAAAACAATCTCTCCATCTCCTTGGAAAGATATTTTGTACCGGTAATAATTTTAAGTTATTGTAAACCAAGAGTAATTTCATCATTTGGAAATGTTTCACGTGTGTATAAAATATATTTCCCATTTTCTAAAATCTGCCTATCTCCTTTTAGCCATGTTATGATAGGTAATTATTCTTCCTCTTTTCTTTACCCTTTAAACATTATTACACTGTTGGCTACTGCTGGTTCATCTTTGCTTACCGTTTTAAGCATGTTTATTTCTATAATATTTTTTCATAAATCAGTATCTCCTGCTATTAATTGTTTCTGAACAATTTCCTATATTTTATTCACGTTACTCTTATAACAAGAGTTCTCACTCTTCAATTGCATCCCTTGATTGTTGCCCAAAAGAGGCATCACATTCTCTGACCTTCATCAGATTAATTTGGTAGTAGTTTTCTCAGTTCCCACATCCTAAACAAACTCTGTGATATGCCCACATAGTTTGAATTTTCAAAAAATAATGGAAGGGAACACATTGTTTTTAAATATAATTTTACTTCTAAGTAATGAGGATAATTTCACCTTGTTCTCTGTAATTATGTAAACAATTATAATTGTATCTTCTGTAAGCTCAATTGACATATATTTTACTAGTTTTGTTTTATTTTTTGAAAACCTTAAACAGATTTTTCTTTTACCAAAATATTCACCAATTACTAATTTAATTGGCCAAACTAAAAATATTTTAATAACTATCAAAGTAATATATTTTTTCTTATCACTGAAAATCTCTGATGTCCTTTTTCCTGGTCCACAATTTAGTACTATGTTGTATTTCAACATGTTTTTTCTTAATGTGTTAACATGTATATCATACTACACTGACAGTTTCAAAATATTCTAAGTGATTTCCTCAGAATAAATTTATTGTTACAAAACTTATTTATTTTATTTTGACACAATTTTTTAAATCAACCAACAGCACTAGAATGAAACTTGTTTTTCTGTTTTAAGGTATTATGTTAATTAGCAAAATATATTACCAGTTTATTGGATATGGTGTCTTAATTTATATTTCTCATATTTTGATTTACTTTAAACTGATTTATATTAAACCATTTTAACTGTTTTTCTTTTATGTATTATATATGTTTGATAATGTCTATAACAATTTAAATGCTATTAACTAAAATGTTCATTTTATATTTCATTTTCATTATATCAAAGTCATTTTGGATTTAACTTTTGTTTAAATGGTTAATTTCCAAGGTGTGAGCATTCTGAGGTTCACTTTTTCATTGTACTGTCCCAAAGAAGCCATGCATTACCAAATCCCAGTATCATTTAATACAATACTTTTTTTCTCTTATTTGCATGTCCATGATATGCTAAAGTTAAAAAGCTTTAGGAAATGGAAAAATATTACTTCCAATTATTGTTAAGTTTAATTAATTATGTACAAGTGGACTTATTTTCCATGTTGTACTAACATGAGTCTCTTTCATATAAAATAATAATTCCTGAGAAATCACCGTTGGTTAAAAAACTATATCATCTTCCTATTTCTGGTTGATATAATGATAAAACAAAGCTGAATCCCAAGTATGAAAAGTACAGATTCATACAGATTTGTTTTAGTTTTTGACTGTTTTTAAATAAGAAGCGCTGTTTTATGAAACATTTAAACTCTGTATTTTTCCATTATCATCCAGCTTCATCTGCATATGTTTCCCAGTTTGTCCCTTATGTTTGTAAATGTTCCTCTTGTAGATTGCCAGAGTTTGGCTATATATAATACCTATTTTTTATTTATGTGTAAATGACATGCAACTGTGAATTATAAGACTGCAGGAATGGAATAATAATGAACTCATTTACAGTGAAGTGGACTCATTATCTTACCAGCTGCTGCTATTTTCCCACCCAGTACTCTTCCTGGCAAACAAGGTCCCAGGGGAAAAGTCTTCTGGCTGGCTAAAGAAAATCATCCTTTGCTTTAAAAGTCTTTTCAAAATCTGGTATTCATTGCTTTAATAATAGTAATAATAATAATAATTTTAAAAAATCCCATACTCATTTTTCCAGCTGGTTCTCTAATGGATTCTATAATATTCTATAATATGTACATACATCCCTCAATATACTTATTATAACATTCTTAATTTTAGGTTAAGTATTGCATATGAATTACATGTGAAACACAAATTCCCAAGAGATGCACATAAGTTTGTACATATACAATATAAACTATAAATTTAACTTCAGAATCTAATAAATGGTATATTGTATAATTTAGATCTTATATGGATATATTGCATACATACATATGGATGCATACACCGTCTTGGATATATGCTGACACTGCAAAAATCATTGCAACCTATATTGAGTATAGGAAGGAAATGGCAATCTATTTTATTCTTTTTGCAGAATTCTGATTCTGTAAGTGTTAGAGAATACTGATTTTAAAACCTCTAAATAAGAAATACTTGCTAAAGACTGATACAAATATGCTAATAACACCATGTAAATAACTCAACTTTTTTTCTTTTATGTTTAATTTCAATATGTATGTTCTTGAACATACTTGACATTAAATTAAGTAAGTTCTGCCTTCAATTTTCAACAGCCTAGAGGAAAAATAAATTGGGGGGCTTTCATATGTCTTTATTCTCTGTATAACCCAGTTATTATCACCAACACAAGCTGCTATTATGTGGCATGTTAAACTCTTTTATTCCTCAAAATTCTTTCCAAAATAAATATGCCACCTACACTATAAAATATTTTTGAATACATTAAAAAGAGTGTTTATAGCAAAGCATCTCGCTCTTCTATTTTGTATCAGCCTTACATAATGTCATTCTGGTTCTTTCTAGTCTTTTTCTCACTTGGCACAGTGCTCCGTAATATCTAAGGAAATAAGGTCCTTTTTAAAATAAAAATAAGAGTTTCAAAAGTTTTTCTATCTTTAGATAAACATAAAAGCCAATATTTTGAAAGATTGCTGACATATTGAGAAAAATAATAGTGTAGTCGCTGTAGAGAATGGAAAATTGTTTAAATTTGCCCCAATACACTAAGAAATTTTTTCTTAAATTCACTGGTTCTCATGGAAGTACTGTCATGCGTTTAACACACCTCAAAATACTATTTGGAGAGAGGCAAAGAATATTAGAAAGAGTGTCAACAATTTTAATTGTTATTAATACATCATAGCATGGTCAATTACATACAATTCAATTAAATACTCACTTCTTCATGTTACAAGTATTTATCTCAGGATATGTCCATAAAATACTTAGATTACAAATCAAATGCAGGTGCATTTGTTTCTTTGTTGGCTGCACAGTACATAGCATATTGATATTTTAAACACCTGATGATTACATTTTAATGTCACCCGCTTCATGGGAGTCCTATAAGCCAATTTTCAAAAAGGGGCTGAGTGAAGGAAAAATATAACCAGTGGTAGAAAGGGCTGGTAACAATGAATGACATGTCACTTTTATGTAACAATCTATTTAGGTTAAGCAAGTCTATTTCATACATATTATATGCTGTCTCATGTCTTACCAAAAAAAAAAACCCTCAAAAAACAAAAAAGGACTGATTCCCTAGAAGAATAAAATAAATGTATACAGAGCATACAATTTTCTCCATAAGAAACAAACTATTTTTATTTTTATTTATTTATTTTTTATTTTTTTAACATCTTTACTGGAGTATAATTGCTTTACAATGTTGTGTTAGTTTCTGCTGTATAACAAAGTGAATCAGCTGTATGTATACATATATCCCCATATCCCCTCCCTCTTGTGTCGCCCTCCCACCCTCCCTATCCCACCCCTCTAGGTGGTCACAAAGCACTGAGCTGATCTCCCCATGCAACGCGGCTGCTTCCCACTAGCTATCTATTTTACATTTGGTAGTGTATATATGTCAGTGCTACTCTCGCACTTCATCCCAGCTTACCCTTCCCCCTCCCTGTGTCCTCAAGTCCATTCTCTACGTCTGCGTCTTTATTCCTGTCCTCAAACCTTAAGGCGGTGTGGTATGAGCAATACCTTTGGGCGTGCCAGTTGTAAGAGACCCATGACAATCTGCAGAGATAATTTAGCAGTAGGAGCATCTGACTCCTTGGCAAGGTCTTTAGGCATTTTTTCTGGCACCGGTTGGTTACCTCTCGGTTGATCATTTGATGATACATTTTAAAAGGTCTATGGATTATTCGGCTGACATTTAACCTGTGCTGATCTGTTTTTTCCTTTTTAATCAATATTGCCTTTATTAGATAAAATGCAGTGTGTGTGTGTGTGTGTGTGTGTGTGTGTGTAAGTGAATTAAAACTTTATTAATAATCTGAAATGTGAAAAATATTTGAGATCATATTACTATAGAAAACTCTTCCCCAGTTCTGTAACTCTGAAACACCATTCCAGGTAATGATATAACAGATACCTTAAAAAAGTTTTGATTAAATAATATAATGTTGAACATATGTTAAGTAACAAATACAATGTTGAAGTCTCTCACTACCAAATGTAAACAGGAAAAAGCTAAACAAAATAGAAGACCACGATCTGGATTCCTGAATGAAATATGGTTTCTATCTATTATAATTGATTGAACAGAGCCAGGTTAAATTAGGTTAGTTGTGAGGCTGTCCAAATGGAGTAAAGTAACTTTTGGAACAGATGAATTTTTTCAGTTACACAGGCATGGTTAATTTTCTTGCAAAGCTTTTCCAAAGATCCATGCTTTACACAAGATACGAAATTCTACATTTTTGCACGGAAGTGCTAATTTCAGTCTTTGCAGAAAGAGTTTGCTGTTTGGAGATTATCTTTAAAAATTATGATTAAGCATTTGGCGCTTAACAAACTCTGCCACAGTTTATATTCATATGTACTTAGACTCATAAATATATGTATATGTGAATGTGTGTGTATTTAACTACGTGTATATGAATTAGATTAAATTTTAGGCCTTTGTTTACTCCGCCCTGTCCCCATGCACATTGCCTTGAAGTCTCCCCACTAAAGGTGAAACTTCCTTCTTCAAACTTTAACGTGGTTATCAGCCCCTGACTTGCTTTGGCCAAAGGAATGTTTGCAAGCCTAATGCAAATAGGGATTTGAAATACACTTGTGCAGTGAAATCTCCCTCTTGCTCTGTGATCATTGCCATACAAAGAGCTTCTCCCCGACCACAAGTGAAATGTACTGAGTCAGTCCATAACCACACAGCCAACAGAGCGTAGACTCCCCAGCCAACACAAACATCCATGAGAAGAAAATGCTTATTGTTGTATGACACTGAAAGCCTTTGTTTGCAACTGCTGACCCATGCAATGAACTTTACATTTTCAACACATTTTCTAAATGCTTAGAAGCATTGTTGAATACTCTTAAGCTTAACCAATATAGTTAATACCCCCTGATAGACTTTATTCATAGAATTTACATGTAACAACTTTATATAATATTTGTGTATACTTGGGGGTGGGAAGACCTTCTTTAACAGGAAAGGGAAAATGTAAGCCATACAGGGAACGATAAACATTAAGCCATAAGAGAAAAAAAAAGGAGTAAATGTCTTCATAAATTTTTCTTATAAGGATCACAGAAAAACAAGTGGATTAAAATAAGTGTAATATATATAAAAAGCACACATAAAGAGAAAATAATATGTGTGAAATGGTAAAACAATATTCCATTAACTTTTTCAAATAATTAAGAACAAATCAATGAAAATTAGGAAAGACTCTGAAAAAGCAATTTATGAAAAAGACAATACAAATGGTCAAAAAAGAGTGAAATTACAATTGGACTTCACTAAAAGAGATATATGGCTTGTTTCACCTTAAAAAGCAAATATCTTTGATAACATTTTTGATGGCAAACACATGGGGGAGTGGGCTGGTCACAGTGTGAAAAGTTGCAAGCTTTCTGAAATGGTATGACATGATTAAATAAAGAAAAAACAACAGACACAACTTTCCTTCATAATACCATTCTATCTTGCTGAAATTTTATACATGTATATATAGAAAGAGAAAAGATGAAATATAGAATAAATTTCTACTTCATGTGAAGTGAATGGTCTCAAGAATTATTGCACCAGTATCAATTGTTCTTGCCCTTGTGAATTTCATTACTCAAATCCCATTCATTTTGCAAATCCTAGTGTCAATGGAGGTGCCTCAGTCCCATTTCCATCTTCGTTCTTCGTTTACTTCAGCCTTTTCTCTGTTTTTCAAAATTTTTTCTCATATTGTCAGAAACACTGAGTTCAACACTGAATAGTTCTCTCATCAATATTATCACCATCTCAACTTTTAAGTGGCTAAAATCTTGAGGGTTGTGGTTGACTTTTACATCATTTCCCTGATCAATCACAGAACAAAGAATATTGACAGGAATAGAAAAGACACTTGGAAATATTTTCTGATGATTATGTGATTTACTTGTATTGTTACTCAAATTATTCAAGAACTCTTTAAAAAACTGCTATTAATGAATTTCTCAATTTTTCCTTCAACGTCATGTTAAACATTCTTGAAACATTGCTAGAACTAATAATAAAATAAGAATATAAAATTTAAAAATCTAGCTGTCTCCAATGGATTATCAAGTTAAGTTCTAGGACTACAGACAAGAAATGTATAAACTCTAAGACAATGTCATTTTTATTATGGTAATTTTTATTTTTTTTCCCTTTTTCCACGTCAAAGGAGCCACTTTGACCATCAGTTCTTTAGCATTTAAAAATACTACATGAAAATTTCCTCTGAGCTCTATTTATCCCAACAATGATGAGACTTTAAAAGAGATCCTGAAGAAGGAAATAAGACCATCCTCCTTACACTAGAAAAGAGTGTCGTATTATCTGCATTAATAGTAGACAATAACAACTCATATTACAACTATAAACACCTGCTTCTTAATATCTTGTTATGCAGCTTGTATGTTTTTATCAATTCCTCTTCTACTGAATTAGAAAGGAATGAATCAAGGTGCACATTCTGTACTGCCCTTCCCACATTGCTCAAGAAATTCTCCCACATTTCCCATCTCACTCTCCCTTGCCTAATAATGGCAAAAAATCCTAATAATTAATAATGAACATTTATAGAATACATTCTTTGAGTCCAAAAGAGAAAACACATACATTAATTCACTTAATTATCATAACAAACTTATGAGGTTGGTTCTATTTATTATACTGTTCTACATGTGAAAAGGTTGGGATATGATGAGGTTAAATGTGTATTTAACTTTCATTTCTTCTTGTAGACCAGATAGACCTTCCTCATCTAAACTCACTCTGCATTTGTACCTACCTCCTTCCAGATACTATTGCATTCAGCCAGGCATTGTTATTGAATCTGTTTCAAATATTCCCTCTTAAACCATGAGCACTTTGAGACCAGGAATGAAGTCATTACCCATTTGTGAAAGGCAACAGTGCATAGCCTAATGCCAGGTTCAGAGGTACTTAATAAATAATTAATGAATAGAGCTTCAACAATATCACTTGGCTACTGTCAAGAGCCAATCTTTTTTTTTATTTGCTTGTTTCATAAAAAATACCTAAAATGTTTGAACTATTGGATTGTAGCTCAGGCCATTGAATACTTAATTGCTCTGTTTTCTACAAGTGGCCTTGCATAGAATTATATTAAACACCGACTGTGAAAGATAGTGAGAGATTAATAATAAACCAAAGGGGCAATTGGACAAACAAAATTAAGGCAGTATTAAGGCATTCGGTTAAGTAAGTTGTAAGATATTAGTCTATTTATTCATTCCACTTGTGAACTCATTATATTAAACTTTAAGAAGAATATTGGCTTACTTTGCAATGTAAAATGAAATATTTCACAGTTTTAATTATGCATCACCAGCTTCAGGGTTCTTTAGGTCCTTTATCAGAGAGATAATACACTTATGAGAAATGAATTACTTTGGTCAAATTTTCATGAAGTTACTTGAGGTCTCCCTTCCCTCATATCTAATTCTTATAGTGAGTAATCTATATATTTTATGCTGTCCTGAACACTGGGAGTGCATTTTATGCAAAATAGAACAGAGAGGTGAAAGATAGGAAAATAAGGATTTGTTATCAAAATATTGACTTTATATTGAAATATATCAGTGACTTAAGTATCAATATTGATCTAGGCATGGGAAATCTTGGGTATTACAGTATTCCATCACTGCAGTGTTCCCTGAGGACCATAACTGTTTCACAAAGGAAATGACATACTAGTTGGGACTTCTTGTTTTAATTCTTATTTTTATTCAACTCTGAACTTCCTTTCCAAGTTAGTCATGTTTTCTTCCTTGCTTTCACAACCGGTAGTCAGTCTCTCTCTCTTTCTCCTCTATATATATTTTTTTCTCCTCTATATTAATGTATTATATATGGAATTAGATATATAATATATAATGTATGTGGAATCATATATGAAATCAACAAATACATATACTGGATATATTTATATAAATATGGAATAAATGTTGATTGAATGTCTTCAGTTAATATCCTATACCTTTGAAGAAACTCCATTATAAGTTGCCCAAGGATTTGTCAACTGATTTTTGTCGATTATATTGTATAAAAAGATTTTTGTGTATATACATATATGTATACACTTATACATACACACGTATACCTATACATACACTGACATAAATGTGTATGTAAATACCTATATATTCAAATGTTATATTTTAATATGTACTTAACTAAAAATTTGATCTCTGTGTCTGTTTTCTTCTCAATTTACTTGTACTTACTATCCAAGATAAAAGGAGCCATTTGTCTATAATTAAGCAATGGGTCAATGGATCTTTATTTAACAAAGAGCTGTTAAGCACCATGCCTTTTGGGTTGAAAATGTTTACAGTAAGTAGCCCTTCTGTTCAAGATATAAGAAGAGGATTTTAACTGACAACTGAGTGAGCACTAAGGAAAGCAAGAAATATCTACAAACCAACTATTATTAAAATCTCCATATCTAGAAACAATTCCTGAAGAAGAACAAAAATAAATAAATAAACATCTTGACATGAACCCATGAAAAATTCTGAAAGAAACAAAACAAATACAGAGAGAGATGGTGATTATGATAGTAGTACACAAACAAAGTAACTGTTAGAAAACATCTGTTTTGCATTCAATTAAAATTGTTGAAATGTGTTCTAGGAAACAAAAGATGAAAATGAGAGGATTAATGTTTGTTTTGTACTCTGTATTTAAATATGATAAAATTGCAAGGAAAATAAAGATATAAATGTAGAATTAAAATCTGTGTTTGAAGCAGTAAAATGTAACATTGATACCAAAGAGAAAATTAAATTAGTGATGTGAAGAACAAACTTGAGAAAGCTCTTTCCAGAATTCATTTTGCCAAAAAATGAAAGGAATGGTGGAAAAAATAGAGAGAGATATGCATATTAATGAGGAGACAACATCAGGGTAATAATTACATTCATGAAGATAAGTCTAGAAAAAGAAATAAAAATAGAAATTTTGGCAATAAGAAACAAAACTTTTTTAGGAAAATGGAAAAGAAAAGAGTAATATAAATTTCTTCATTTTTTGATGCTTACATTTTTGATGTTATTGAAAAATAGGTTTGAATACATTTTTAAAAACCACTGAATTAGAAGTAAAAATAATATATATGTCAGTTCCTTTTAGAAAAAAATAAATAATATATAGTTCTTATAAAGATAATAGGAAACAAAGTAGAAGTACAAGTCAGAGGCCATTAAAAGATTTATTAAAAAATTATGTGTGTATCTGAGTTTGGTGTGTGTGTGTGTGTGTGTGTGTGTGCACATGTGTATTTAATAAAAGAAAAAATATATCTTTATGGCCAAGAAAAGGGGCAAAATCTATGAGACAGAATTGGTTCCAACTCAATAGATATACCAGTAGGCAAGATGCTCAGGCTATGGCATGTTTTATTTCATCCATTCATTCAATAAATATTTATAAAATGTCTAATATTTCCCTGGTGCTTTGCTCTGGTACTAAACATAAGAAGATGAAATGTACAGATCATGACCCTAAAACACTACCAATCTAATGTGAAAGCTAAGTGAATAAATTAATAATTCTCACATGGAATGACCATTGCTATGAAGAGCTTTTAAAGAGCTGGAAGACAAAGGAAATGTATCTCATTCATACCGAAGCAGACTGAGGAGGCAAATAGTCCAGGTGTTCCTTTAGAAGAGACAAGATTACTACTTTGGGGCTACCTTTATTTCTGTAAAGGCACAGTTTTCTGAATCTAATATCTGATGTCTGTAAATAATTATAATATTAAATTATAAAAACTAAAATTAAAAAATAAATTATAATTTGCTGAGAAAAAGACTGAAAACTTAGCAAAGGATAAATCTGGTAGAATTCTACTATATATTACTTATGCATAGTCATAGAATTACTGAAACAAATGGAATTCAGTTCTGGAAAATATACTCCCATTGCTATTGTTTTTATAACTTATGTTGGAAGGATGTAGAGTTTGTGGTTAACATATGGAGAAAAAGCAAATGAAATTCTTTATAGGAAATTTCACTAATTTCTGCCTTCTTCAAGTGGTGGGTTCACAGACCATGAGATAATTCGAAAGGCAACAAAGAAATGTCTTTGATGTAATATGATTATTTTAAAATAATAATAGCATTTAACCAACTTTGAAGTTAGAGGGAACAGCCCACAAAAGACCAACTTCACTTTTGACAATTGCTACTTCAGAAGGTTCCCCAAACCACTCTCAGGTTTGATAATTCCCTAAAAGGGCTCATAGATGTCACTGAAAGTGGTTTTGCTCATGGTTGTGGTTTATTACAGGGAAAAAAAAAATGGTAAAGATTAAAATAAGCCCAGGGGAGAGACATACAGGGCAAAGCCCAGGAGGGTACCAACCACAGAGCTTCCAGCCAGCCATCCCTGTGTGACAATATGCACAGAGTATTGTCAACCAGAGAAGCTCATTTAAGCCCTGTAGTCCAGAGTGTTTACGGTGCTCCATCACTTAGGCATGAGTGGTTGCCCACATGCCTCCTGTTCATCTCCAGCCCTGCTAGATTTCCACTTACACCATGTGGCTCAAAGCCCCAGTCTACATCCCATTGGTGGTATGGCTCAGAGCCCTCTTTCTAGAGCACACTGTTACTGGCTTGCCTAAGGCACCCAGGCAAACAAAGACCCTCCAGTCAGGCAAGGCATTCCAAGGGTTTCGAGATTACCTCTCAGAAGCCAAGGGCAAAGGCCAGACCCCTTTTGTTCAAGGTTAAATTCTTGACTACATAGTGTCTACTTTCATTTAAGTTATCAAAATAAACTTTATGTGTAAAATTGACATTAGGAATCTTGCTGTCCATATGTAACTTCTAGAGATCAGATTTTAAATGATTCTCACAGTTTGTTTTACATTCAGAAGAGTCTTAGCAGAGATTAAATCATCATTACCAGCACATGACACAGAAACTATCTTTGAAATAGGACTTTAAACTTCAATTATCATAGAAATTAAAGTATATTAACATTGGAAATAAACACCAGTTTCAAGTAATTATTCCATAGCTAAGGCTCAATGCATATTAAACCAATCCCTTTTTGAAAATTCTGGAGTTGAAAATGTCCTTAAAACATTCTTTTAAAGATGCTCTAAAATTAAAAGAGCCAGCCTTAAAAAATTCAGTTTTTAAAAATAGTTCTCCTCCTGGGACCTGATAAGCCAAGTTTTTTTTCTTTTTTTCTTTTTTCTTTTCCTCAGAGGGAAAGGACATTTTATGACTAAGTTGTAAACCATTAACAGTATAACATTATAATTGAAAGGCTGACATAGTCCCAACTATAATGGGGAAATCTGCATCACTTGATCTCTCAGCTGCTACAGAGAGATACAATCAAGTACTAAAGACATTATCTGATCCTTTGGCAGGTGAGGAGGGGCAGTAATCTTGTTCAGATCAGTACAGTTTGATTCTCTCAGAGATACCTCTAGCTATACATAAACATTCTGTGCATCCACATATGAATATTCTATCCACTTAAAAGAAAATAGAAATCCCCCATTCTTTCTTCAGACTTCAAAATTGGCCACAGAGATAACTCAAATGTGCTTCCCCCTCATATATTCAGAAATAACCAACTCAGTCTTTGAAAAGAACTGTGAATACCAAGATATAAAACAAGCAACCAAACATTACAGAATAATCCCAACGCTTCTGTTTCAAACGGTACTCACACTGTATACCATACTCCTACTAGATACAGGGGGCATTTTATTTATACTCATCCTACATACAGGTGGCATTTTATTTCCATCTCATTTTTTTTTCTTCCAACTTGCATTTTATTATTTCTATTCCCTCTATTCCCTCTTTGGGAATTTCTATTGCCAATGTAGTGGTTACTACATTGTAAGTTCTTTTGAGGTTAGAGGTCATGAATTAAACATCCCATGCATTTTCCACAGGGGAGAATAGGTCTTTATAAGCTTCCTTAAATAATGTTGCTAAAATATTATTATTCATTTAACCTACCTACAGTATGGCTATTAAGCAGTATTTTCTTCCAATTTCTTCCTCAGTGAAACGCTTGGTGTAGTTTGACACCCTGTTCTGGTTGTGTAACCGGGGATACCATTCCTTGTTGTATCTTAGATTCTGACGCCTTTTCTGATCATCAACTCAATCCTAATGAGATTAGCAGAAAATATTCATATATTATGCTGCTTCTGCAAGAATTGCCTTTTAAGAGAGTAACTCTCAAAAGAGCAGAATGTGTAATGCGGACGAAATTATTTTAAAAACCCTGTCCTCTATTCTACAGAGAAAATAAATTTCAAAAATGTGACTTCCCCAACATCTGTTCCATAACCAGCTAAGGCCGGCCAGCTTGCTGACGAAGCCTCGAGCTGCCAAAAGTGCCCTATGTGTGGGAGGAATAGCTGGCTTCCAAACAGGAGTGGATCAAAAAGGAGGGCAGAGGACAGCAGGGTGAGGAGAGTGCCAAGCTCTCTCAGGAATCGCTTGCATATGTACATTTGCTTTGTAACTGCAAGATGGTTTATTCCATTTCAGAGGGTGAATTAAAATGCAAGAGATGGTGAGAGATGATACTTCATCTCAATGGAAAATAAAATGAGGTACAGATGGTGAGGATCTGCTTGTCTTCTATTACCTGGAGTTATAAAGGTGGTAGTTTGTCACTGAATCACCCTACTTGGCTGAATTCATACAAATCACTGTGGGTGATTTTAGTGTTTTGGGTAATTACTCTTCTCATCCTCTAATCTCTCAAATGATTTCCAGAGTAAAAAATACCATTCTTATAGCCAGAAAATAGAATTGTGCTGACTCAGGTTTAGGAGATAAAAGCAAAATGGAAACTATTCATTCAACATAACATTCAAGATCTAAAAAAATATAGTATAGAAAGGGGAAAAAAAACTCCACACTTTTATCGAATCTAGAAAAGTTCAGTAAATGTTTTCATTACACAAATAGGTAATTAGTAGTGCACTACATGGTGAGGACTGAAGAATAAAAACAGTTGTGTTAAGTGTGACATAACACATTTGCCTGCAGAAGAATCACTGTGGAAGGCTGGAATATTTTATTTTCTATGACTTTATCCTTATTTCATTTATCCTTAAATATGAAATAAAATATTTAATTATGACATAATTCAAATACACAGAACAAGACAACAAATAATATCAGACAGACATATAATCACTATTTATAAAATGTTAATAATTGCCGTAATGGGTGTATGTGTGTGCTGTGTGTATACATTTATATATATAAAATTGTTGTGTATAGATCCTATTAATATGTTGCTATATCCATTAAATATAAATATGTTGTTGGTATTTTTTACATAAAATATATTGCAATATATCATAAAACAATATTTTTACATACAGTTAACTTGTCCATCTTTTGCCCATTGATTTTCATTGCCATCTTCATCATACTCCAAGTGCCAATATACTATATGGCTCTTTTTCTTTCATCTTTATAAATTTTCTTCTATCTGCCTCTCTGTCCTTAGGCCATTACCACACTGAATTACTGGCTTTATAATAAACTTTATTATCTAACATGGCAAGTTTTGGCATTTATTTTTCTTAATGAAAATTATTTCATCTTGAGCCAGTTCATCTTCTATATGAATATTTGGATCAGCTGGCCTGGTTGCATTGTAATTGATATCAAAATGATAAGATATCAAAAATGAAAAGATATCAAAAATGATATCTTTGTGATGGAGGTTTATGAATATTTTTATTTTTATTTAGATCTTCTTTATGGGCTTTAATAAAATATGATACTTTTTTACAAAATTTGAGTAATTTTGTAAAATTTATCCTGAAAGACTTTAGCTTTGTTGCTATTAAAATTAGTTTTTTTAAAAAAATAATCTTTTGTAATTTTTTTACTGGTTTATATCCAACAAGCTTGCTGATCACTTTTTACAGTTTTTAGGGTTTCTCTGATGCTGTACACTGCAAAAGATCACATCATCAAAGTTATATGACAATTTTGTTTCCTTTATTACATTTTATATCATTTTCATATTTTTTCAGCTGAATGGGATTTCCAGTATAATGCAGAAAGGTAGCAGTGATAGTAGACACTGACTTTGAACAGAAGAAATATTTTATGATTTCACTATGTACACTGTAAGATTTTGCTAAGTTTTATCTGGCAAAACTTTGAATGGATCAGGTTTCATGTATATTTTTTCTCCTTTTGATCCTTGTAGTTTGGGAGTCACACATTCTGTTTACCACTAGGTCTTTAACAATCAATCTTGATCTAATAAGGTGTAACGTTTTCAAGAGCTCAAAGTTTCCCTTTATTCAGTGCTTTAAATCTGATCTCTGAGCATTTCAGCTCCGCTTTTATAACTACCCAAATTACCATTATTTTTATATTGACTTCGGTGGTTATTATTTATTTAAATTTGTTTGCTCAGTATCATGCTCTTATCTTTTTTGAGACTTTGGTTTCCTTCTTACTTAACTATACATTTCTTATAATGCATTAGAATTTGTAAATGGGCGATGCCAATGTTTGTTTTAATTAAAATGTTATCTCTACGTTTAATTAAAATGTAATCCACCCCTCTTCTTGAATACTGGTTTACTTGAGTATAGAAATATAATAAGTGTTTTATTTTATTCATTACAATTTGAAACACTAGAATTTCAGTTTGGTCACGTTTCAAACATGCTTTCTTTATTTTTCATGGTATTAAATTATACATTTTGATTTTTATTACCTTTTGTATTACTTTCATCATTTTATGCATACTGATTTTATACTTACCAGATTGGTAATTAACCCAGATCTTTCCATACTAATTACTGTGATTCTACCTCTTGATGACTTGTTTTCTCATGTGGCTTTTAAATTTAAAAATTTCACTTATTTTTAACAAAGGTTATTATTCTCAGGGTCTTATATAAGTTTTGAGTCTGCCTCTGCAGCATGGCTTCATTCTGCTTCTCCCAGAGCCCTATGGATTCCATGGACACAGATATAGTTACTGTGTTATTTTCTTAGCTTGAAATGTCTTTATCAAGTGAGCAGAGTAGGTTGCAACCTCACAATCACAGATAGCACAGGGTTGAGATATCTATTTTTTACAAAAAAAAATTTTATATTTTTATTTATAATCTTTTTTAGAAGAAAAGCTTTTTTGCCATTTCCCTGAGCAAAGGTTGCGGGTTGGAATAGATAGTTTGCTGACCCAAGTTTTTTATTGCTATTTGTAATAGAAAATTCTGACGCTATGATTCATCTGCTTTCTTGACAATAGCTCTATGTTCCCATCTCTAACAACAACTAACTATTGAAATTGATGGACATCTCCCTGACTAACACAAACCCTACGTTGAAAAAGTCACTATAAAAGAAAATCCAAAGACTCTTCTTTGGTTTTTATATTTTATATTTTGATCTTACTAAGATTTATGTGATGATGTAGTTGGAAGAATTGTGGGAATAAATGACTAGGTGAGAAACTAGAAACAGGAATGTTTAATATAAATAATAAATAAGAGTTTTTAAATGAATTTAAAAAGTAGTGAAAGAAAATGTTCTTTCTTTCTGAAACTTAAGATATCAGACTTATCTGCTATAAAAAAGTCCTAAATGGAGCTGGATATTAGGAATATAATTAAGAAACTAACATTTGGGAAGATAGTTTATATGAATATGTATACTTGAATATTCCTTGAATATTATTAAAAATCTATGCTAATAATTAATTTTAAAGAAGAAATAAAATAAATGTCTTCAAATCTGGATTAATCAACTAAAGCCTTCCCAACCACATCTGATATACTTTTAGCTCTATAGGGTTTCATTTCCCAGAACCTTGTGACTATAGACATGTGCTATAAATGGATGAGTATACAATATTATTTAATATATGTCTGGTAAAATCGGGTATATTAATGCTAAAGTTTACAAAATGCATTAAACTGTGGGGTAAAATGTGAATGTGCTCCTATGAGGGAGATTATATAATGTTCTTTCAGAAGACTTAATATAAATTGGGCCCAGAAATAGAAAGCGACAATCATATACCCTCTTTTCCCTCCCCCTTTAACTACATAAATTACTGATGACAAAGTGCTGACACCTGCAATTGAATACAACTGTGCCAAGGACAGCAGTTTTCCCTCTCTAGCAACTTCATCTTCTTCCTCTTCTCCTTCTCCTTCTTCTGCTTCTTCTTCTTTTAATCATTGTATATTTTCAGATGTATCCAATCACAAAAATTATACTTCTGAAGGATAATTATTTTGGGTTTTTTTTTGTTATTTAATATTTTTATTGAAGTATAGTTGATTTACAATATTGTATTCGTTTCAGATGTACAGCATAGTGATTTAGTATTTTTACAGATTATACTTCATTAAAAGTTATTACAAGATAATGGCTATAATTCCTTGTGCTGTACAATATATCCTCGTTGCTTATCAATTTTATATATAGTAGTTTGTATTTCTTAATCCCATACCCCTAATCTGCCCCTCCTCCATTTTCTCTCCCTTTGGTAACCATTAGTTTGTTTTCTGTATTTTGTTAAGCCTGTTTATGTTTTGCATATACGTTCATTTGTATTATTTTTTAGACTCCACATATAAGTGATATCACAGTATTTGTCTCTCTGTCTGACTTATTTCACTAAGCATAATATTTTCTAGGCCCATCCATATTCCTGCAAATGGCAGAATTTCATTCTTTTTTATAGCTGAGTAATATTCCAGTGTATATATATACTACATCTTCTTTATCCATTGTCTGTTGATGAGCACTTGGCCATAGTGTTGCTATGAACGTTAGGGTGCATGTATTTTTTTGCATTAGTGTTCTTGTCTTTTCTGGATATATACCCAAGAGTGGAATTGCTAGATCATATGGTAGTTTTATCTTTAGGTTTTTTTTTAGGAACCTCTGTATTGTTTTGCATAGTGGCTGCACAAATTTACAGTCTGACTAACAGTGTACAGAGTTCCCTTTTCTCCACATCCTCTCCAATATTTGTTATTTTAGACTTTTTGATGGTAACCATTCTGACTGGTGTGAGGTGATATCTCATTGTTGTTTTGATTTGCATTTCTCTAATAATTAGTGATGTTGAGCACCTTTTCATGTGACTGTTAGCAATCTGTAGGTTTTCTTTGGAAAAATGTCTATTTAGGTCTTCTGCCCATTTTTTGATTGGGTTGTGTTTTTTTTGATATTGAATTGTATGAGTTGTTTGTATATTTTGGATAATAACCCCTTGTTGCATTATCATTTGCAAATATTTTCTCTTATTTGTTATGTTGTCTTTTTGTTTTGTCAATGGTTTCCTTTCCTGCACAAAAGCTTTTAAGTTTATTAGGTCCAATTTTTAAATGTTTGCTTTTATTTCTTTTGCCTTAGGAGACAGATCCAAAAAATTATTGCTATGATTTATGTCAAAGAGTGTTCTCTTCTAAGAGTACTATGGTCTTAACATTTAGGTCTTTAATCCATTTTGAGTTTACTTTTGTATATGGTGTGAGGAAATGTTCTAATCTCATTGTGTTACATGTAGCTGTCCAGATTCCAGCACCACTTTTTGAAGAGACTTCTCCATTGTATTGTATATTCTTGCCTCCTTTGTTGTAGATTAATTGACCATAGGTGTGTGAGCTTATTTCTGGACTCTATATTCTGTTCCCCTGATCTATGTGGCTGTTTTTGTGCCAGTACCATGCTGTTTTGATTACTATAGCTTTGTAATAGAGTTTGAAATTGAGGAGTGTGATACCTCCAGCTCGGCGTGGGCCAAGTCTCACAGTAAGGTAGTTGCAGAAACCCAATAGCTGCCACAGCAGACCTCTCTCTGCCCTGCCTCTGGGGCTAGTCAGCATGCACACTCTCCTCACGAGAAGCATCCAGGCTTCCCCAACCTTTCTATTTGTCTCAGCTGTACTCCAACCAGTCAAGGGGGCTTGTCTCCTCCTTAGAACCTATGTCTCTGAATTCATCCTACATCCACATATCCTAAGGGGCAATTTAAAATAATGATACTAGACATCAAAAATAATGATCATCGGTGGTACAGAAATTTGGCAATTGTAGAAGAATCCAAACTCTCAAATGCTAAATGACTTAGGAAACAAAAACTTTCTAAAGTTCAGCATAGAATGCTTGAAAACGTGATTTTCTTAGAAAAAGCATGGTAGTTTCCTATTAGAGTGACTTACTATGACATTGTGAAATGTCCTAATGTGTCTGAATTTGCATATGCAGTGGTTCTACTCTACCAGCATGTCCCATTTTATTGCACTTTCCCATGCAGAGGGAAAATCCTGAATTCTCATTTACTTGAGGCTAAAAATTAATGATTTTGGTTCAGTTGCAAAGTAGGCTAGTGAGGTCAGGAATTGAAATCTTTATTTAAGATACTGATTTTTTTCCCCCTCCAAGTTTCAAAAAACAATAAAGTGCCTTTATCATTTCCCTCTGTAGGTTAACAATGACAATTCAATAGCAATAAAGACACTACAGAGCTACATTGTAAAGCTGGGCCTCTCCTAAAATTTCTCTCCTAACTTTATTGATCACCAACAAACCTTTCCTTTTTCTTCCTTTTCATTGTTTCCTAACTAAAGTAAGATTGAAGTGCCTTACTTTCTCCCTAGAACTGTGATATATTCAGTAATTTCTGTAGCCGTTGTAAATGATGAAGGAAAAACATTGGTGAAATATTTGAAATGTAAATTATAAATATGTAGTCCTTGCAGAAACACAATACCAAACAAATGCACGAATGATGAAAGCAAAGCATACAGTGACTTTTATAATATGAATTTTGCTACATTATAAGCTGAAAAAATGTATTTTATTTCTCAAAGTACTTTTATATGTCTGCTGAGAATACTGATATGAATGTGTCTATGGCCTTGAAGGTTATAAAGGTCGTTGTGTGAAGTCTGTCAAGGTGACAGTGTCTAATTCCACATTCTGAATATAGAAGGCTCTAAATGAGAAAGTTCTTTGCAGGATAAGGACCTCCAAATCTTTAAATCTTGTCCCGCTGCCTTGAGGCTGCTCTTAACCTGAAGGAGATATAAAAAGGATCCATACTATTAAAAAATCTAACTCTAGTACTAGTTTGAGCCTTCACTCTGGTCCTTATTCAATCTATCTAGATGCTCTTGATGGGATTATTTTTAAGTTACCTGGAGCCTTTTCACTTAGACTTGAGGAAAACCTCTGCTGCCTACTTAAGACTCCTTCACAATGTCCACTCTGGTTTCAACTTTTGACCTTCAAAGAGTTAATCTTTTAAATGATAATTCTAAATAGGAGAAGGTACAAAATAATTATTTGAATGTAAAAGCTTTTAACGTCTGCGTCTTCTACCAAAACCAGAGAACACACTAGCTGCTTGGCAGAAGTTTCTAGTCAATAATCAATATTGAGGCTGCAAAGAACAAAGAGCTTTATCTGCGGAGTGTCAGGAATTGCAATTCAGGAAACACAAATTCTGGTAAAACCAAAAGTGTTCTAAGGAAGAGAAAGAGTCAGGGGCTTATAAAAAACTACCGGCTGTTAAAGTTGTCTGGCAGGAATTATGATTGACTCTGATACAGGAAAGGAAATATTTTGCCTTAAAGGAAAGGCTGTCATGAGTGATTTTAGGGTAAGTGCCCCATAAATATCTTGAATTTCTGGAACATTGGGAATATGTTCTGGACGTCTGCATTGGGACAATCAGCTGTCGAAGTTCACATTCCATCCAGGCTGAGCCATGCATAAGTCACACATCCTTGATGGCCTCCTGGCTTCATTTTAGAGAGGTCTCTTAGCCAAAGTGACTCCATTTTGATTTTCCTTTTACATCCTTAGCAGTACCTTGTAAGAGCCCTTTAAGTTGGAAGTTGAGGAACTTAATAGGTGGCAAGGGGAAGGGCCATGCTTCCTCTGATGTTAGAGACTGTGGTCAATAGTCAGCAAAGCCTGGACATGTCCTTGATGTTAGTATACAGCCTTATAAGGACTGACTGCCTGCAGCATACTAAAATACAAGTATCAATAATGCTTGAAAATAATCGCTAATAAAACATTAATAAATTTTAAATTTTGCATTATAAACCTTTACTTCCCAGATTACAGAGTCCAATAATCACACTCTGGAGAGAAGCAAATTTTCCTTAACTTAATATAAGTTTTAGAATTTAAAAGCAGATTTTGTCAAAAGTTTGATTTATGGATCCTGTTTGAAAAGGCTGAAGATATAAGAAGTATCTTCTTTTGAATATAAAGTTTATAGGAAATGACTATGTGTCAATCATTTTCCTAAATATTTGCTAGAAATATTTGCCAATGTAATACATGAGGATATCTTACAAGAAAAATATTGAGTGTTCTGTGTTTCAGGAAGCCTAAAGTAGCAGCAGATTAATTAATATTAAGGATGAGAAAAACTATTCAGAATCTAGACTTATTATAATATGCAAAGTGGTAAACCTTTTTCTGTTTGTTTTACTATCTTCTTGCACATGAATAAAAGTATATTGATTAAACTTTGTCATCAGCCCTACAGTGTTTTGCTCTGCCTTTCATTTCCCAAATTAATTTATTTTTCCTGTAGCCCCATTTCATCTTCATCATTACAGATTTATTTTTGCATAATTGTTAATTTGATCCATCCTCCAACATTTCTTTGACATTTTGTACAATATCAGAATTTTTGCCCATGGCTCAGCTCAAACCTTATGTAAATATTTCTAAGTACATAAACCCTCAGAAACATATAACACATAGAATTTTATAATATAATTATTATGACACATAATAATTAAATTCAAATCGTTATGTTTAACATTACACATTTTAGAAATTCTAAGCTTACATTCAGAAAGTCTGTGAAAACAAAGCCCAGAATAGCCTGTGTTGGCATTTATCACCATCGATTTTTAAATTAGCAGGTGTCATTTTGACTTGAGTTTTGAATACTGAATACTTGAATGTTCCTTGACTGAAATCACATGAAAATCTGGTTTGATACTCTAGAAATACAGCTCTGTATTAAGTGTGTGTGTGTGCCAGAAAGAGGGACAGAGGCAGAAAGAGAGAGAGAAAGACTGACTTTCATATTCACCTCTCCAAGGCAAGAATTCTACCCGGATTTCTTTACTGCGTGGAGCGAAGAGTGGACATCCTGAGGACGAGCTCACCGGAAAGAGAGTGGTCAGAAGGACTGAGCTACACACTCAGATGTGCTTTTTATTCCTGTCTCACTGACCACATTATTACTCCTCCCTCACGGGGACTAGACGAGGGCCTTAGAGACCAACTTCCCAAGTATTCAAAAGTTCTTACTCTAGGAATAAAAACAGGAAGGCAAGAAGAGGGCAAAAGTAGTTCCTCCTACGCTGGGTATGTGCTGTAGATATAGCTTCTATAAACTTTATTATAATACCTGAGCCTGATTTATAACCAAACCTCTGTGCTTCTCAGGCTGCTATAACTGTCTTACTAGCAACATCCAGGGGCTGTTGTAAGACTCAAATGCACAGTTTAAGATTTGTCTTCCCCAGAGCAAACAGCATAATGATGCTACATAAACTACATATATTGGAATCTATAATCCCTCAGATACATCTTCTTTTCACCTTAAACACAGAGTATGTTGACTTTAAAGATAAGAAAAAGAAATATCCTATAAAGTCATTCATCTTCTTTCCCCCTTGATTCTGAGATTTCTATTAAGAGATGCAGAGATTTCCAGATGATAGAAAGCAGTGTATATGATGTGTTCAACTTCAGAGTTACATTTCAGTTTTCATGATGAAACCTTATAGATGGAAAATGGTTACATAAAAATCATACGGAAAATGTTTTCAATGAAAGGAGACAAAATAGTGGAAAGTAAAATTCATCATAATCAAAAACTTTTATCTGCAGTCAGCAAACATCAGTAGGTAGGATAGAACTGAAGATTATATTTGATTATATTTTTTCACACACGGAGCCAGTTAATATGTACAAAAGTTGTTCTTCATTTTATACAAGTGGTTTCTTTGTCACTTCTCTTCCTCCTTGTCCTTGATTCATTTCAGTAATATCCATTATGAGGAAAGGAAATTAAAAGACTTATGCTATTGCAAAGGTTTGACATAAATTATATTTTTGAAAAACTGCCATGTTTTATTCATTAATACAAGCATTAACATGACAAACTTGGAAGTCTCCTCAGTAGAATTTTTGAACTTAAAAGCTTGTAAAGAATAACCACATTGGTATTTGTTCAAACATTTGTATATAATTACTAGATTTCCTAATTGAGTGTCTAGCTTTTTTAAATAACTGTGAAAATAATTCAGGTGCATAAGGTTAAAATGGAAACTTTTTTAAAAAAGAGATTGAGAAAGATTTACAAATAATGTTTACTTACTGGTTGATTATTAGGAAGGGGATTGTATGATTTCTGACCATAATTTATGTGATGAAAATAAAGGATCAAAATTCACTTAACTAGAAACTTTGTAGATGATTAAGAGAACATTACAATTAAGCTAGATATGAAAATATCATATTCTTTTGTGTGATACTTTTCCTTGGCAAGACCCATGATACAGTCAACTCATTTCAATATTGGCGAGTAAGTTTCAGCAAGTTTGATAATAAGAAACTTAGGTTTCATCAAGGGCAAGAATTCCCCCTTCAAGCTAGGAAGACTGAAGTTTATCTTAAGCCTGAAAGAGTACAAATATCTTTAAGGTGATGGCTAAGAAGGATCCTTCAGAATAGATTGTTATACTTAAACTAAGCACACTTCTTAATTATAGGTAAAGCATGTAACTTCCTGTGTTGCCAGCAGAAATCTCCGTTTTCTAACCTGAGACTCTCTTGGTGAATTATTCAGTTGTTAATTACAAGTACGTTGATGCAACGGAACTCGTGTGTGGAGGGAGAGTTTTAGGAACCATAATCCGTTTGTAAGTGAGGCTTGAGGTTCTTTTCACATGGCAATTTACACAATAGTGGGAAAGATGGCAACTTTCCTTGTTAAACAGTGTGTATAGAGAGGTGTTGATGGAGATTTTTAAGGGAATTGAGCGATTCCAACCAGCTTCTTGTTGCTGAGCTCTTAGTCGAGGTCAGTAGACTGTGGAAGTTCTACTAGAATAGGTAGCTTCCCTGACCCTTCCTGTCTCCTCTTTACCTAACCACTGCTATCTCTCTCTTGCCTCTAAATCTTACACACACACACACACACACACACACACAACTCTCTCTTTTGCAGAGCTTTCTGCTCTTCTTTTCTGAGGTCAAAAGGCTATCATTCTCTCTCTCTGAACCAAATTGTCTATGTGAAGTGTGTGCAATTTTTATACTAGTTGCATTTCAAGGATGTGTGAAATCTTCCACATAGTCTGGCCCAAGATCAGCAAGGCTACTTTGTTGTCAGCTTGTTCACGATGATTGATCTTAAGGAGAATTTTCTTCTATCAGCCAGAGAGGAGGATCATTTGGCTGATTTATTATTATGGCTCATCACCTTGAAAGTTTCCTTAAAAGACCTTTCTGTGTGACATGTAATCTCCAACAGTGAATGTATTTTACATGACATCTGCAGTTTGATACATACCTGGAATATAAACTGTTTTAAGATTTTAGTTAATGTTCTACATTGCACAAATTGCTGTTTTAGCATTTATTGCTGGTCATATTTTTCTGTCTTCAGTTGCTTTGGGCCTAGCTAGGTGATGTGGCATGATCAGCTTACTTTTCTAACACAATTCAGATGAAATCTGTTGCACATTGTTTAATTTAAGGTCTTTGACATGGATAGAATGTATCTAAAATTATGTAGAAAATATGCAACTCTACAGAACTCAGACAAATTGAGTAGATGACCTGATCTTAAGAATAAATATTTCATCTCCCTCATAGACCAGCCATTATAACAATTCTCTTCAGGGCATTATATCAATTAAAATGCCTTAATATTTTTTATATTCTGTTATATAGTTTCATGTAAAGGGATGGTTGATAATACATTTATATTAATCTGTTTTCAATTATTACTCTCAAAATACAGAAATTATTTTAAAATAGTAAGATCTTATAAAAATTGTTACCAAAAGGCTGGTACATAAAAAATTTAACATAGATAATTAGAGCTTTTCAGCAGAAAGAAACTTTAGGAGGCTAACCTTCCTGTCACATGGATGGAGAAACTGAAGACCTAAATAAGTTCACACAGTGAGATATAGGACCACAGGTGCAATGCATATCTCTTCACTTATACCATTTAAATAATTTAATAAATTATACTATGAATAATATATATGCAGGTATAATATACACATATATATAAATATGTATATTATTCATAGTATACGATATATATTGTATATAATATACTTAATGTATTTTGGTATATATAAAATAAAATGTATATAGTAGATAATTTAATGTAATATATGTGTATATATATAACTGTAGGAACACAATTCACATTTCATGTATTGTTCTCACTTAATATATTTACATTGCACTAATATGCTATACAAAATGAATGTGTTTGGAAAGGGAACCCAAGTCCAGTGGGTAAGCACTATGTGAATATGGATACCTATTAGAAACAGCTTACCTCACTCTTTATTGTTTATTTCTAGTAAACATGTAACTCTTTCCTAAAGTGCTCAGACCATTTGTTAATGATTAATTAACAAAATAAGTGATACATTACAGGAAGGCAGACATTAACTAATAGTTTGAGCTCTTCAAATTTTAATTAGGCATTTTAAGTCATTTAAATCTAATTCTGGTATTCTACTGTACTTTAGTTGCAAAGTCAGTCTCAATTTCATTTCTAGCTGTGTTTGCTCTGGTAAAAAAGTTTCAGGAATTAGAGTGTATCTATATTGAATATTAGTTGTTTAAACTTAATTTTAAAAAATTGATCTGAAATACCAGTGGGGCTCAAAACGCAGTTCAATTAAAGTCAGTGCAAAAAAAAAAAAAAATACACTTTTGGCCATTGATGGTCCACTTTTTTCAGAAATGAAAGAAGAGAAAATTCAGTCACTCTTCCAAAAATCAAGAAAACGCTGTACTTGTTATCCACATTTTCAAGATCATTCTATTATCTAATTATTTTTTGTCAGTTCTTAGACACCCAGAATATGTAGTCCATAAAAGGCCTTTGTGGAAAGTTAAACCAAATCCATTTGGATTTGAAAGAACAAACCCATATCATTAAAAGGGAGAATTTGATAACATGGAGAGACGTTCAAGAAGAAGGGTCAGGATACTTTGGTGCTACTCCTGACTTTGAAACTACAGAAATTTAATTAGCTGCTTTCACACATATTTTTCTTATGTTAAACCTCCATGAAAAAATGAATTAATCATATATACAATGGAATATTACTCAGTCATAAAAAGGAATGAAATTGGGTCATTTGTAGAGACATGGATGGACCTAGAGACTGTCATACAGACTGAAGTAAGTCAGAAAGAGAAAAACAAATATCATATATTAATGCATATATGTGGAATCTAGAAAAATGGTACAGATGAATTGGTTTGCAAGGCAGAAATAGAGACACAGATGTAGAGAACAAATGTATGGACACCAAGGGGGAAAAGTGGGGGGGGAGTGGTGGTGGGATGAATTGGGAGATTGGGATTGACATGTATACACTAATATGTATAAAATAGATAACTAATAAGAACCTGCTATATAAAAATAATAAAATAAAATTCAAAAAGATGAGTTGATTAAACACAACTAAGATTTATTCTATATTTCTTTTTTCATGAGATTTTAAAGCATAGTCTCAAAACCATAAAAATATTGGAAATTAGAAAATGTTTCACAACTAGGAGCTTTATTGTATATTCTTGCACAATAGGTATTTCATGAAATTTTATTAGACTACTGTCCCTCTATTCTTTGGAAATTGTAGTTAAAACCAAGTTCAACATCATTTAAAAAATACACCAGATTTCTGCATTTGACAATGTACAATCATAAATTCCAGCATTTATTGAAAAATTACTATACATTTCCAAAACCAAGAAATTGTGTTCTATGAACATGAAAAAAAATTATCAGTAAATAGAGGCAGAAGCTGAAAAAGACAGAAAGATGTAGTTGAGAGACAGGGACATTTAAGCACCTATTACAAATATGCTCAATTTTCTCAACATGTCAAAAAAATGAACATAATCAGAAAAAGGTGAAATGAAGTTGGCAAAGATTTCTCAATAGAAAAAGAAAAGAAAAAGTAGGTAAATTGGACTTCATCACATTTCAAAATGCCCTTCTCTGAAAAACAATGTTAACAAAATGGTATTTATATTATTTAATTCGTTTCAATTTAAAAATACTGTAGAGTATGTTAATAATTGACATTTTTTAAATTTATTTTTTCTATAACAAATTTTTGCTAATATACATATATATTTTGATCTTCATAAAACTCAGGAACAGTTTACTTAGTGTGAGCTTAATATTTTGCTTCTATATAGCATCTTCTCTGTGTATTTTCATCTGTGAGTAGTGTAAAGAGTTGATACATTTTGGTCCACAAGGCAAGTTTGCTCTTATCTATACCATTGTGTGAACCAGAAGTTCTTCAGTGTAAGATCTTATACCCTGAAAAATAGAGTACGTGAAGAATTTTAATATCCAAAATGATGGCTTCCAAATTATACCTTGTTTTTGCCCTGCCTACAAAACTTAATTTGGAAGAGTTTGCCCCCAAAGTAATGCATCACACTACCAATTCACTCTTATTCCTTGCTTAATATTGTTTCAGAAAGTTTCATCTGCCAAAGATGAAAGGTGAAGATGCAGTGATCATCTGGCATCAGCATTTTTGGCTGATTGTAAAATGCATGGTCATGAAGTGGAGAAACACAGGTCCAAAGTTCTATTTGGTTCAGGTAGTGTTATTATGAATGTCTGGTAAAAGTGGGGCAGGAAATTTGAAAGTATAGAGTACATTTGACCTAATTTCAGACAGTACTGTTCTTAGATTTTGAGCAACCAATTTAGGTTATCTCTGATTTGTTTAATTCCTCCCTGATTCTAATGGTAGGAAAATTCTAAGTCTTAGTCTCTGATACTCCTTCTTGAGTTTATCTCTTATTGTATGTTGTCAATGGGAAGTGTGTGGAAAAAAAGCTGAAAAGATCTTTGGATGGACTTGCTGGCCAGACATCATTTTATGCTAGATATTGCATCACTTTTTACTGTTAAAAGCAAGACATTTATTTAAAATATTTGTGCATCTTTGAGTTTAGTATATCCTTATCAGTGATAAATCTGTATTCTTTCAAGCTATTCTTGAAATCAAACTTTTCTCTAATTGTTTAAAATGCATCATATACTATTCTGGTCCATGACTTTTCAACTTTTATTTTATTTTATTTATTTATTTATGACTTTTCAACTTTCTGATGCAGTTGTAGAAGGAATCCTCATATGGAAAAGAATCACTATATGGTTTAATAATATTAAAATTACATTATGAAAAGTTTCATACATATGTATTTCTTCTATTAAATTAAATGGGCTTGCAATAGCTAAAACATTCTGAATATAATACTTTATTTATTTATTTATTTATTTATTAAAAAAAATTTTTTTTTGGCTGTGTTGGGTCTTCGTTTCTGTGCGAGGGCTTTCTCTAGCTGTGGCAAGCGGGGGCCACTCTTCATCGCGGTGTGCGGGCCTCTCACTATCGCAGCCTCTCTTGTTGCGGAGCACAGGCTCCAGACGCGCAGGCTCAGTAGTTGTGGCTCACGGGCCTAGTTGCTCCGCGGCATGTGGGATCTTCCCAGACCAGGGCTCGAACCCGTGTCCCCTGCATTGGCAGGCAGATTCTCAACCACTGCGCCACCAGGGAAGCCCTGAATATATTACTTTAAAGAAATGTCTTGTTTTGCAGGTTTGAGTTAAGTATGTACAAAATTTTTTGGAATAAATTTGCAAAATAAGTGTCTTTGGCACAGAATTTTGGGTATTGGACCTAATCATAAATTAGTGAATAATGACTATTGTGCTGAAACATTGGTAATACTATTTAGCACTAATATGTCATGAACATTTTGGCAGGAGACAAGAATGACTGGTTTTGTTGAATCTAGTTTGAATTGATTTTTTACAAAATCTCATCTTAATTTTCTTTTCCTGTAACTATTTGTTTAGGTGATTTCACTCAAGTTTATTACAACAAAAAAAATTGCATTAACAAACATAAAATGACTTGTACTTATACAAATCTTGTTTCTTTGAGGAACCAAATGATATTGAAAATGCTTTCAATACTCTTGTTTCACATGATGTTCCATTTTGGATCATTCCTAACAAAGATTAAGTTTATTCAAAATAGACAAAAAGTGAAAACTGTGGTCATGATCTTTTCTGAATCCTAACATTGAGATAAACTGTCTATAAAACTTTGCGGTTTTTTACGTCAACATAATTTTCCAAATTGAAAACCCATTCTGAGAATTGCTGGGAATTTCTCAGGTTGACAAATGATGGAGAACAATGAAAGTATAACTGGCCATGAGATTCACATGCACGGGCTCCATCTGGGGAAAGAAGGGCCTTAGCTGAAAAGGCCAACTGCTGCTTGCAATGCTGCATCTATGCTCTTTTGAAAGAGTAACTACAGGGACAATTTCAAGTCTTCAGTTTTTATTAGGATTGGATTCTGACGCTGCTCTTTATTCCCAGTCTGGTAGTTTGAAATTATGTTTTATCTTGTGTGCATGTGTACATACATATATACATATACCTTCTATATGTATATCTGAGTATAATCATGATGCACTAGAATGGCTAATGATACAATTTGCTTAGGGGATGATTGTGATCACTTTCAAGTCTCACACACACAGAACAGACTGCAAGCCACACTTCAGTTTACAAACCTTTAGCCTTGAGTTTGTGCTTCATTTATCACACTGCTACTCCGCCAAATGGTACAGTGGCTCTGACCCAGATAACTAACTATGGTGAAACTACATAGAGCAGGGATGTCTGGCTTATGCAAAAACAGCATCCAAAACATTCAGAAGGGACATAACAACAGCAACAGTACGATGCCAGGCTCTTTTGGTACTAATCAAGTGTCTTGTTCATTGTTGCATTCAATCTGCACAGCAATTTTTTCTGGAGACATCATAGCTATCTGGCTACTCTATTTTATTTAAAGGACTAGATACTACAGACATCTTCTCATTCAGAAATGTTGAGTATTCTCCAGTTAATATTACCAGGTTAATAACTGCTTTTTCAGTCTTTCTAATCAAGCAAGAAGAGAGACATTTCATCCCTATGTTGCCAAGGTTCTCCCAAGTTCTGATGAGCAACTTGAATTTAAAATAGGTCTCCAAAGCCATGGATGAGGTTATATCATTTTTATAAACAGTTGCACTTCCAGCCAGTCAGGGAATATTTTCTTTTTTTTTTTTTTTGACTCCTACATTTGTAATAAATGAAAAGGTACAAAACTCAATATTTATTCATATTTACTAGAGCTACGAGTATAATCACTATCAGAAAATTCTAAAACTAAAATTTAAAAAATTTTAAAAATCCTCAAGATTATTTTCACCTTCCAAGATACACATTGTTATTTCTAATCACCCAATCTAACTAGTTAGTGGTTCTTCTAACTCAATCATCCCATTTTGTCTACACTCTCCTGCCATATGTTAAACCTGGCCCTCACTGTTTATACAAATACTCAACATTTTTGACTTGCTTAAAATCCTAGACAGTTGTATTATGCATGGGTCTCTTTCCTTCCTCAATGATATTTTACATTCCATATAGGCAAGAACCAGACCTTGTATACTGACTGGTTTTGCAGTGAAACTGCACGTAAATTTCATTTCTAAAAGCAATATATAAGTGCATTTTTTTAGGCTGTACCACACAACGTGGGGGACCTTAGTTCCCTGACCAGGGATTGAACCCACGCCCCCTGCAGTGGACGCATGGAGTCCTAACCACTGGACAACCAGGGAAGTCCCTAAGTGCACTTTTAAACATCCTCATATCTGCAATATCAATCAAAATGATGATAACGTTATCCGAGTATAATCATTACATCAATAACCTTCTTAATTCTACTTTTTAATAGTCCCATTGCCTGATATACTTTAGTTTTAGCTTAATTCATTCTAAGCGTTGATCCTGAGAGTCAGTGTTATTTTTAGATGACTTGTCGACATTTTTCCTGAATTCAAGTGCTGCTTTGCAACAAGAGGCTAAGCTTGTAAGTGCCATTTTTTTGCTTTAAGAGAGTTCTCTTCTCTAAAATGAACCTGAGCCTTGTATCAAATCTATGCAAGTGGCTATTTTATATTGAGAAACAACTCATACCATTGTCTAATTTTGCTAGCATTTCTCCTTTTTCAAACTCTTAGTTATATTCAATGGACTATCACATTACTCACAAAGAATAAAATAACAGCATAATGAATATAATGTATTTTTTCTTCAAAGTCAGCAAGATGCTAACATAATAAACTGATCATCTAATTCTGTAAACACATGCTTATATGGTGAGTTAAGCCACCAATATGTAAACCTGTGTTGTTAGCACAATTAAATATTTGGTGTTTTAGACTGGATGAGATTAAACTTGTCTGGCTGAAGATTCCATTTGCACTTATGCAAACAACAGCATATCGTTACCTAATATAACTAGCTTCACCATGTTACACTAAAGTGAAGTAAAATTGTATATTTTATGTAGTTTTTTTGATAAATGTTACTTATAAGAAGAAGCTACAGATGAGTATTTCTTAATTTTTTAGATGAATTACAATTTATATAAAATAACTTACCAACTGAAGGATAGGAAATACATAATGGTCAGAGAAAATAAACTTCAACTAAGAAAAACAATTGCATATTTAATTAAGGCATTTTCAGCTTAAAATGTACTGAATAATATTTAATCTTATTTTTCATTGTTTATAACCTTTTATGTAAGGATTATGTTTTGTTAATCTTTGATTCTCAACTTTTATCACCTATAACAGTCAGTTGTACTTATTTGCAGATACATGGATATTGTTTAAACTGAACAAAAGTAAAATAGAAATGTCTCTAAAAGTTTCAGAATAGAAAAATAATTTAAAAGTTTACTTATTATCTAAGTTCATTTGTTGAAGTATTTTAAAAATTTTTTTTAAAAGTTTTAAAATTTATATAAAAGACACATTAACTTTTTTCAGGACCCAGAATTATCCAAAATATTACTGATAAAAGTTAAATACATTTGAGCTCAATGGTAAATAATATTCTGATATCAATTATTATGAGACACATCCCAAACCTTTCTTAAAGAGGAACAAATTTAAATCATTGGCTGAAGGAATAAAGAGATGACTATTCTTGAACATAACAAAGAAGTTGCTTATTTGGGCTGTCAACCTCTTAAAGTTAAGAATCTATAATAGTTCAGAGCACTATAACTCCAAAACATGTGAAAAGACAGGTTTTTAAGTGAAAGAGCTATCAGATATAACCTAGATGTTTTCTGGCAGATCCCAATTTACTAGATGATCAAATGAATATACTCTATTTTCTCTTGACTAATTTAACTTGCAGCCCATAATGAATTAAAACTGTCAGAAATATTTCTGTCTAAAATACACTTTCTTTTTGGACTTCCCTGGCAGTCCAGTGGTTAAGACTCCGCACTTGCACTGCAGGGGGCACGGGTTCAGTCCCTGGTCAGGGAAGATCCTGCATGCTGCACAGCATGGCCAAAAAATAACACAAAAAACCCACTATACTTTCTATTGTCCTTGCTTTGTAATCACTCAAAAAGCTCATAAGATAGTAAAAATAAAAAGATCATTTAAAAAATACACTTTCTTTTTATCTTTAAATATAAGTAATATACAGTTATTATAGATAATAATGGATAAGTGAAAAAAGAAGAAGAAAGAAAGAAAGAGGGAGGGAGAAAGGGAGAGAAGAAGGGAGAAAGGAGGGAAAGAAAGGTGGAGAGGAATAGGGGTCCAGGGAGAGAAAAGTCACTATAATTTCTACCCTTGAGAGAATGTGTGGACTTTCTAATACATACCCTTCCAGAGATTATCTGTGTATATGAGAATGTGCATATTTTTGTGTGGATTAATATATCATAAGCTTTCCCAGGCCTACACACAGCCCTGCACGTGCCTGTGGACTTCTACAATACCAGGAACATGTCAGAGATTTTGTAAAGCCCTTTATGGACATCCTATTTTTTAGGTTTTTTTTCAAGTTTTTTGGTCAGCCCCTTATTAGCTCCAACTGGTAACACCACCCCAGGCAGCTGTGATGATAAACAATCCCCCCTGAATGTTTTTGATGAAAGCCCTAGGGGTATGGCTGATCCGATCCAGCAAGTTCTGAGTCAGGTCAAATAAAGGCAAGCCCTGATAATGGAGCTTTCCTGTGAGATACCAGAAAGGTCAAAAAGTGACAATCGTCTAGGGGTGGTGTTTTTGGAGAGCTCCAAACCATTCTTCACCTGCCCTAGGCTGCTGGGTTTTGGGCTGTTGGTTTTCAAGGCTGCTTCAGAGCTGGGATAAAGGGGATGAGGTAAAGATGAGACAAAACACCACAAAGCTCACTGCTCATAACGAAATTCAGCAGTAGTTCTAGAATAAGCTTTCTGAATAAATTGGTTTTCGACCATTTTTGCCAGTGTTCACACTCCTTTTATAGAGGAGTATGTTTCTGGAGATTCTTACTCAAATCATCCCTGAAATGCTTCCGGCCCCTCAATACATTTTAAGGGTGTGAAGTGGTCCCGACCCCAAAATGTCGAGAACAGAAGTCATAGATAAATACAGAGATGGTAATTAAATTTGGCCCCAGAATAATCTGAAAGAGTAAATTTGGTGACAGTGACTTTCTCCTCCTTGCAAAAGGCTGTGCTCTGTTGAATATCCAATCTATCCAATGATTCATTAATAACACACATTTTGGGTTATAAATATCTCATTTACTAATTGATCAAAATCATATTGTTTTAGTTCAATAACTTGAAAATATCAATGTGTTTGAATTTAAAGAGACTGTTTTTGTTAGGTAAATATAGATACAGATTTCTCCATTTTGTTCCCACAGCTGTTATTGAGAAAGCATGTCAAAGATAGATGGTTCTCTTAAAGTCCTAAAGGATATTTTATTATTTTTATACATCCTTATACATCTTTATAGTCAATGATGACACTCATCTGGTCCTGATACTTATCTTGGGCTTGCTTTATTAATAAATATAAAATTTAAATGATACAGGTATAATTTTTGAAATCATTATTGATATCAGAATATAGATTGTAAGATCATTGAAAACGCTTGATTCCTAATATTTCCAATAAGTAACAATCATGTATTTCCAATATTATTTGCTTAATGCTGAAGGATAGATTTTATATTTATATATTTGTTTCTGGTTCACAATGAAACAATTTTGAACATTTCAAATATAGAAACACTTTTATTTATTCAATTGTAGTTAAAATTTTGTATTTGTCAAAGTATCCTCTAATTGGTGAGTTCCTCAAAAATAATGACTATGTTTCCTTTTTTTTTCCTTTGTGCTCTGATTATATTACTCATCTGCTCTGATGATATTATTCAATTCTTTTAAAGCGATTTTCAATGATCTTTTTCATTTTTATTCATTTTCATTTCTACATACAAATGCATGGTGGAGATTGTACCAACATAATGACTTTCTTCATTCTGCCAAGTGTTGAGGTGGTCAATTAGGACAATGAGCCAAACTGAGAATAACAATCTAAGCTTTATTCTCTCACAAGAGGCCAAAATAGGCACAGCTCCCCAGTCTTTTATTTTTACCCAGGAACCAGCACCTGGAGAGTCAGGTGCATTAGTGCAGATGGGGGGAGTCATCTCCCCCTTGAGAGGCCCTAAAGGAAAGGCTCCTACCATTTTATGGATCCAGGATAGTGTAGAGAAGGAGAGCAGGGAAGAACAAGGAATAGAAAACTACCAAGTCCAAGTGGAGAAAAGTGTCAAGTCCCTCCCCCATCCCAATAAGGAGGTCTCCATGGAGACACCTTAAAAGTGCCTCAGTCAAGGTCCTCTGATGAAAAGATTTTCACAGGAGGTATCTGGACTAGAAATGCAAAGATGTCCGTGAGCATGGCTGGCCTCTGATTCCTTGACCGTGACTCTCTGCAGAGACTGCAGTGCAAGGGCCAGGCACCCAGTCTGGTGTGGAGAGGGCAGCGTCCCTGGGATACCAGCCAGGGAGAGTCCTGCGCTTGTCTGTGGTCGGCCTGAAAGATCACACAATGGGTTTTGAACTGGAGCTGGACTCCTCGCGCATAGTAGAGTGTTCATATATGTCTGACTAACTGAAGAGCCTCAAATCAAAATAAGACTCTTACCAGCATGAGCGGCACATATAAAATAGTGTATAACAATGTGGGTAATCTTTAAATCAGGAATGACTATTTAATGCTATAGAGTCATAAGGAGTTCTATTTTTAGTAAGGTTCCTAATGAAGTGATCAGAAAATGTGTTAAGATACATGTGAACAAATGTTGTTTACAGTTTTGTTTAAAATAAAAAGAAATTTAGAAAAATATAATCAGAAATATGGAATATATTTAATATATTTTTATATCATACAGACTATTAATTTTAAAGATAATGATGTAGATGAATATTTTAAATGGAAATACATTATATTAAATATGGTATAGATATAGAGTTGATTGGAAAAAGATTACAGTGAATGACAATAGTATTCTTCCAATTTTATAAATATTTGACTCTGTGTGTGTGTGTGTGTGTGTGTGTGTGTGTGTGTTCCTTTGCAGAAAGGCGTAGGAAATATTTAAAGACTTGTAGATCAAAATGTCCTCATTAACTTCTTGAATTTATTATTTTTTTATTATTATTTATTTATTATTTTTTAAATTTTGCTTTAATGTATTTTCTGAGAGGAACATGAACCAATTGTCTAATTAGATAAAAATGGAAAAGAATAATTGAGATCAGTTCAGAAATCAATTGGTCATAACACACTACAATGATCTTGTTAACAATTAGTTTTTGGCTATAGTAAAAGATAATGCCATTGTTAAAATGTTATAATAATGTAATTCAATTATTTTAATCTGTTACTTTATATTCAGTTATTGATTTATAAAGGCTTATTAAAATTTTCTTTCAGGTAGACTTTGAAGGGAGAATATTTCCTTACAATATTGTTGTTTCTAGAAGAACTTGTGAGTGAGTATTTTTGTGTTTGTTTTCTATTGCTATGTAACAAAATACCACACATTTAGCAACTTTAAACAACACACATTTATTATCTCTGTTTCTGTGGATCAGGAGTGTATCTGTGTGCTAACTGGGTCTTCAAGCTCACAAGGTTTCATCATGGAGTTGGCCAGGGATGTGATATTATCTGATCTTGGTATTTGCTTCTAAAAACTCACTAGTTGTTGGCAGAGTCATTTCAGTTCCTTGAAGTAATAGGGTTTAGCTCCTTGAAGTCACCCGACATTCAGTGCCAGGTAATCATCATCACATAGCCCTTTGCTCTTTGCGACCAGCAGAACAGTGTCTCTGCTGCTTTGAGTCTCTGACCTCAGGAACCTCTTTTAGCTGATCAGGTCAGGTCCACTTAAGCTAACCTTCTGCTTAACTTAAAGACAATTACTTAGGAATTTTAATAACATCTTGCAAAATCCCTTCACTTTTGCCATATAACATTACCTAATCAAGGGAGTACCACATTCTGTTGGTTCAAAGCAAGTTATAGCTACTGCCCACACTCCAAAGGAAGAACCCAATACAAAGGCATGATGACTCAATGGAGGTCACTCTAAGGTATGTCCATCACAATCAGAAAATGTATATGGTACTTAATGGAGATTCATACAATTCTTAATGAGTATCTATGCTGTCCACATCTGAAATCAACTACTTGATATATCTTATCCATTAGTTTTTGTTAGATTTCTATAAAAGCTCGCTGATATTTTAATAGAATCACAATATTCTATGGAGTATTCTTGATATAAACTTTTAAGCAGCTTTAAAGAAGTCTCACTGCGATTTCATGCATTATCTATTTTTATCCATGTATACAAAAGACTTAACTGACTTCAGTGCCAAAAATTAAATGCTTCCTTTAAGTATTTGAAAAGTATTTGAGGAAACTGACGTTGAGCTCCAATATGTTTTCATCAAATTGATGTTTAAACATCAATTGCTTTTTTCATTTATAAATAGTAAGCTCTGTTAAGTGTTACTTTACCAAATCTAAATTTCAGCTGATGTGCATTAGCAAGAATCATGAAAGTTGGTTTTAGAAAGCTTCATACTGGGGAATTTTACCTATGGAAAAATTGCTTCAAAAGTTAACAGAAGGCTTTTAGCTTAAAGTTTCACCTGAGGCAGAGATGCTTATTTTCTAAAAGTTATTCATTTTCAGAATTTTAGAAGTAATATTTCAAATTCATTCAATTATGAAACGTGTAATTTGTGACTAAGGCCCAAAAATGATTGATAAAAGCACTCCTCAACAATTCATTTTTTCATTATGCAGTGTTTAATTTGTGTCAAGTACTCTATAAAGTACTAGAGATTCAGAGATGAGGACTTCTGTTTCTAATAACTTGGATCAAGTTCTTTATTAGGACCGACTTTTACAAGGAAGACAATAAAACTGCTGGGTAAATATTTTTGATGATCTGAATGCATTCAGAAGAGCCTTCAGGCTAATATGATAGGGCCAAGCCAAATTCTCAGGGAAACTCTAAAGAAAGAAATGCAGGCATTATACTTGAGCGTACAAATATTTTTGTCCTATCAGTCCTGACAAGTCAGCAAATGCAGGCTGTAGTTCAAAGTCTCATGAAGTAAGTATAAAAATAGGGATATAATTTAAATCTAGGGTGGGAATTGTATAAGAACTCTCGCCATGTTAAGCTGGGGACTCAAAGGGCTACACCCTTGAGGTAAGGAAAGAGTAGATTTAAATTCATTTCCATAATCCCTGATCTCCACAAATCCCAAAGGACTTTTTGTGATTTTTACCTGGCATTGAGTTAAACACGAGAAAAAACCCAAAATAATAAAATAATAATACAGTAAGTCCCCTGCATACGAACCTACAAGTTGAGAACTTTCAAAGATGAGAATGTGCATTCCATCATCAGGCGTGAGTGAAATTGCACCTTGCCTTCCGTCTCCTATTGCTGACTATCCTTCAGCTCTACCATCTCCCACCTCCTCTCCCTCCTCCAGTCAGTAACTCTTCTTGCCTGTTCACTCGATGCCAGACAGTATATGCCAGCTGTTGTACTTTATTACTGTACTTTTCAAGGTACTCTACTGTAAGATTAAAAATGTTTTCTTTATTTTTTGTGTTTTTTTATGTATGATTTGTGTGAAAAGTATTATAAACCTATTACAGTACAGTACTATATAGCCAACTGTGTTAGTTGGGTACTTAGGCTAACTTTGTTGGACTTAATGAACAAATTGGACTTACGAACACACTCTCAGAATGGAACTCATTCACATGTAGGGGACTTACTGTAATACCAACTAAAAAAAATATTCAGGATAGCCAACACAGTATTAAATGGGAATAAAGTTGGAGGACTGACACTACCAGACTTCAGTTCTTACTGTAAAGCTACAAAAAGTCAAGACAGTGTGGTATTGGTGAAAGAGTAGACAAACAGATCAATGGAAGAGAATAGAGAGCCCAGAAATAGACCCACATAAATATGGTCATGTGATCCTTGACAAAAAAGCAAAGGCAATACACTGGGGCAAAGATTGTTTTTTCAACAAAGTGTGTTTGAGCAATTGGACATCCACATGCAAAAAAAGAACCTAGTCACACCTTACCCTCCTCACAAAAATTAATTCAAAATGGATCACAGACTTAAATGTAAAATGCAAAGCTACAAAACTTCTAGAAGATAATATAAGAATAAACTCAGTTGGGTATGGTGATGACTTTTTTTTTTTTTAAACATCTTTATTGAAGTATAATTGCTTTACAATGGTGTGTTAGTTTCTGCTTTATAACAAAGTGAATCAGTTATACATATATTCCCATATCTCTTCCCTCTTCCATCTCCTTCCCTCCCACCCTCCCCATCCCACCCCTCTAGGTGGTCACAAAGCACCGAGCTGATCTCCCTGTGCTATGCGGCTGCTTCCCACTAGCTATCTATTGTACATTTGGTAGTGTATATATGTCCATGACACTCTCTCACCCTGTCACATCTCACCCCTCCCCCTCCCCATATCCTCAAGTCCATTCTCTAGTAGGTCTGTGTCTTTATTCCCGTCTTGCCACTAGGTTCTTCATGGCCTTTTTTTTCCCCTTAGATTCCATATATATGTGTTAGCATACTGTATTTGTTTTTCTCTTTCTGACTTACTTCACTCTGTATGACAGACTCTAACTCCATCCACCTCATTACAAATACCTCCATTTCATTTCTTTTTATGGCTGAGTAATATTCCATTGTATATATGTGCCACATCTTCTTTATCCATTCATCCGATGATGGACACTTAGGTTGCTTCCATGTCCTGGCTATTGTAAATAGCACTGCAATGAACATTTTGGTACATGACTCTTTTTGAACTATGGTTTTCTCAGGGTATATGCCCAGTAGTGGGATTGCTGGGTCGTATGGTAGTTCTATTTGTAGTTTTTTAAGGAACCTCCATACTGTTCTCCATAGTGGCTGTATCAATTTACATTCCCACCAACAGTGCAAGAGTGTTCCCTTTCCTCCACACCCTCTCCAGCATTTATTGTTTCTAGATTTTTTGATGATGGCCAATCTGACCGGTGTGAGATGATATCTCATTGTAGTTTTGATTTGCATTTCTCTAATGATTAATGATGTTGAGCATTCTTTCATGTGTCTGTTGGCAATCTGTATATCTTCTTTGGAGAAATGTCTATTTAGGTCTTCTGCCCATTTTTGGATTGGGTTGTTCGTTTTTTTGTTATTGAGCTGCATGAGCTGCTTGTAAATCTTGGAGATTAATCCTTTGTCAGTTGCTTCATTTGCAAATATTTTCTCCCATTCTGAGGGTTGTCTTTTGGTCTTGTTTATGGTTTCCTTTGCTGTGCAAAAGCTTTTAAGTTTCATTAGGTCCCATTTGTTTATTTGTGTTTTTATTTCCATTTCTCTAGGAGCTGGGTCAAAAAGGATCTTGCTGTGATTTATGTCATAGAGGGTTCTGCCTATGTTTTCCTCTAAGAGTTTGATAGTGTCTGGCCTTACACTTAGGTCTTTAATCCATTTTGAGTTTATTTTTGTGTATGGTGTCAGGGAGTGTTCTAATTTCGTACTTTTACATGTATCTGTCCAATTTTCCCAGCACCACTTATTGAAGAGGCTGTCTTTTCTCCACTGTATATGCTTGCCTCCTTTATCAAAGATAAGGTGACCATATGTGCGTGGATTTATCTCTGGGCTTTCTATCCTGTTCCATTGATCTATATTTCTGTTTTTGTGCCAGTACCAAACTGTCTTGATTACTGTAGCTTTGTAATATAGTCTGAAGTCAGGGAGCCTGATTCCTCCAGCTCCATTTTTCGTTCTCAAGATTGCTTTGGTTATTCGGGGTCTTTTGTGTTTCCATACAAAGTGTGAAATTTTTTGTTCTAGTTCTGTGAAAAATGCCAGTGGTAGTTTGATAGGGATTGCATTGAATCTGTAGATTGCTTTGGGTAGTATAGTCATTTTCACAATGTTGATTCTTCCAATCCAGGAACATGGTATATCTCTCCATCTATTTGTATCATCTTTAATTTCTTTCATCAGTGTCTTATAATTTTCTGCATACAGGTCTTTTGTCTCCTTAGGTAGGTTTATTCCTAGATATTTTATTCTTTTTGTTGCAGTGGTAAACGGGAGTGTTTTCTTAATTTCACTTTCAGATTTTTCGTCATTAGTGTATAGAAATGCAAGAGATTTCTGTGCATTAATTTTGTATCCTGCTACTTTACCAAATTCATTGATTAGCTCTAGTAGTTTTCTGGTAGCATCTTTAGGATTCTCTATGTATAGTATCATGTCATCTGCAAACAGTGACAGCTTTACTTCTTCTTTTCCGATTTGGATTCCTTTTATTTCTTTTTCTTCTCTGATTGCTGTGGCTAACACTTCCAAAACTATGTTGAATAATAGTGGTGAGAGTGGGCAACCTTGTCTTGTTCCTGATCTTAGTGGAAATGGTTTCAGTTTTTCACCATTGAGGACAATGTTGGCTGTGTGTTTGTCATATATGGCCTTTATTATGTTGAGGAAAGTTCCCTCTATGCCTATTTTCTGCAGGGCTTTTATCATAAATGGGTGTTGAATTTTGTCGAAAGCTTTCTCTGCATCTATTGAGATGATCATATGGTTTTTCTCCTTCAATTTGTTAATATGGTGTATCACGTTGATTGATTTGCGTATATTGAAGAATCCTTGCATTCCTGGGATAAACCTCACTTGATCATGGTGTATGATCCTTTTAATGTGCTGTTGGATTCTGTTTGCTAGTATTTTGTTGAGAATTTTTGCATCTATGTTCATCAGTGATATTGGCCTGTAGTTGGTGATGACTTTTAAAATACAACACCAAAATAAAATCTATAAAACAAATAATTGATAAGCTGAACTTCATTAAAACATAAAAACTTCTGCTCTGTGAAAGGTAATATCAAGATAATGAAAAGACAAACCACATACTGGGAGTAAATATTTGCGAAAGATACATCGGATAAAGGATGGTTATCCAAAATATACGAAGAACTCTTAAAACTCAACAGTGAAAAAACAAACAACCTGATTTAAAAAGAGTCCCAAGACCTAAACAAACACCTCAACAACAAAGATATACAGATGGTAAATAAGCATATGAGAAGTTGCCCCATATGATATGTCATCAGGGAAATGAAAATTAAAACAAAAATAGGATGCCACTGCACACCTATTAGAATGGCCAGAATCCAGAACACTGATGACAACAAATGCTGGCAAGGATGTGGAGCAACAGGAACTCTCATTTACTGCTGGTGGGAATGCACAATGGTCTTGGCACTCAGAAAAACAGTTTGGCAGTTTCTTACACAGCTAAACATACTCTAACCATATGATCCAGTAATCACACTCCTTGGTATTTACCCAAAGTAGTTGAAAACTTACGTTTACACAAAAACCTGCACACAGATGTTGATAGGAGCTTTGTTCATAATTGCCAAAACTTGTAAGCAAACAAGATGTCCTTCAGTAGGTGAATGGATAAACTATGGTACATCCAGACAATGGAATATTAGTCAGTACTAAAAAGAAATGAGCTCTCAAGCCATGAAAAGACATGGAGAAACATTAAATGCATGTTACTAAGTGAAAGAAGCCAATCTGAAAAGGCTACATATTGTTATGATTCCAACTATATGACATTCTGGTAAAGGCAAAACTATGAAAAGAAATTAAAAGATTAGTGGTTGCTGGTGTGAGAGTGGGGGAGAGATGAATAGGCAGAGCACAAGGGAGTTTTAGGGAAGTGAAAATACTTTGTATGATATTGTGATGGTGGATATATGTCATTATACGTTTGTCAAATCTCACAGAATGTACAACACCAAGAATGAACCTTAATGTAAACTATGGACTCTGGGTGTTAATGATGTGTCAATGTGTGTTTATCTGTTGCAACAAATGCATCGCTCTGGTGGGGATGTTGATAATGGAAGATGCTATGCATGTATGGAGGCAGGGGGCATATGGAAAATCTCCGTACCTTCCTTTCAATTTTGATGTGAACCTAAAACTGGATTAAAAAATAAAGTCTTAGCAAGTAAAGTTTTAGAAGTCAAAGACAAAATAGAAAAATATATTCAAATTTTACTCAAAGTGATGGCAAAAAAAGCAAGTCAAACAAAGCTTTCATTCTAGGCTATGAAGTAGTTGTAAAGAACGTAAAACATGGGGAGTATGATGAACATAAAACAAAAATGTCTGAATAAAATCACACCAAAATAAGTACCTATCAATAGTAGAAGAGCTATTTATCAATTGATACCAAGGTCAAAAAAATGGACAAAGAGTTCTGTAAAAAGTGGACAAAGAATGTAGGATATTTTCAGGACTTTAAAAAACGGAGAAACAAAATTTCATTTTCTAAAGTCCAAATGTGATCTTCTTCTACCCCAAATTAATATTCTTCAAAATCTTCTCTTCTCATCATGTAAAATAAAATGTGAGCTTCTAGCTATGAAGTAGTGAATCTGTCCTGCCTTATATTCATTCTTCTTTTCCTGATAAGACATGCTAACATATTTCCTGATACCAACATACAATTCTGCTTTTGATTGTTTTTCTCCTTCTGCCTAGAATGTCCTTTCCATGTATCATTTAACAGATGGACATTTAATCATCCTTCACCACTCAGCTCCATGTATAAATCTACTATATTTCTGCTTCATTTATTCATTTATGCATCTTCCTTCTTTAATGGACTATAAACTACCTGATGGCAGGAATTATTTGATTTTATCCATCTCTACATACCCAGAAATTAGCACAAGTGTCTGGCAAAAAGCAGTCATTCAATAAATTTTTGTTGATGGCTGCATGGGTGAAAATGCATAGGTAGAAAGAAAGAAGAAAGAAAAGAAGGATGCGATTTTAAAATATGGTCAAGTGTCTGTAGCTTAATTATTGAGCTTTTTTTAGAACAACCTGTCTATATACATAGAAGAGAAATAAAATTATTAGCAATTTAATAGCTTTTAAATAATTATACTAAAAGAAGTTAAGGAAGAGCTTAGAAATCAGAGAATCCTGACACGTGCCAAACACTGTTTTATAAAATTTTAGCAGCCATATTGCTAAAAATTTAAAGTGTGGTATAAGGAAAGATATAAAGGTATGCCAAATTCATTAGAAGACAGCAGCGTGTAGCAGATTAGAGAACAGAAGATAAATATCAACAATTCGTCATTCAACAGATGAGTCAGGAAAGAAAGAAAACGACCAGGAGACCAAGACATGATGAACACCTAGTATGCCGGTTACAAATGAACAAAAGAACATGAATTTACTGATACTATTTATGACATATTCATATGCCATCATTTTTATAGTAACAAAGAATAAAAGAAGGCCATTTTGAAAATTAAGCTATACTAGAAAACCTGGAACATAAAATTAACAAGAAGTTCAATAAAGAGGAAAATAAAAGGGAGTGGTGCTATTACTGTAGATATTAGTGTGGAGATTGGGAAAGTGAACATTCTTGACATGCACTTTCATGGGAAGGGCTAGCAAAAAATAAATTCCAAGTGCACGTGATGGGTATTTGACCTTTCTTGTTAGACTTAGAAAGAATAAGGCTGAACAAGCAGTTTCTGTTGTGAGTTTTTCATTATTTATGTAGGGTTTCCACCACCAGTACACTGTTGTACTGATGGGCACCATTTCTGTTCTTAGTGAACAATAGGTTAACTACTCAGGTGATAGATCATCTACCTGGCAAGAAAGAAGGCAGGCCACAGATGACCGATATATTCAATCATTGTGGGCAAAGTTAGAATCTTCACTTAAAAAGTGATGGAAATAAAATCATAATTTCCTACAAGTCTTCTTTAGAAATAAAAAGGAATCTTAAAATTATGTGTTAAAGAAGAAAGCATAGTATACTACAAAACTTGTGGTCATAAAAAATGTATTATTCAAAGACACATGGAAGAAATGTTTTATTAATAGACAATAAGTAACAAATACCTTATCTTTAAGAGGTTTTATGAGATACAAAACTTGAAGAAATCTGGGCATTCATGGGAAATGCTTTAGAGAATAAACACATAGATTTTCTTCCATGCTTTCCTTCTGCTTGGGGCACAGTCTGCATTTCCACTCCCATCCCCCTACCCAGCCCCTTACCTGTATGACACCAGGTTATTTTCCAGGCCTTGGGTTAAATGCTATTTACTCATGGAGGACTTACCTGAGTCCTCAGACTTGGTTAACTTGTACATATTCACTGCAACCTGTAGTTTTTCTTCCTGCCACTTAATCATGATTTATAGAATTATGTGTATGGTTTACTTAGTGATGGTCTCCTCATTGATCTATCATGACCATTAGGCCTGAGATGGTGTCTGTGTCTGTCCCTCATATGTATCATGCCAGAAACATATTAAATAATTAACAAATAAGTGTTAAATAAATGAATATGTGAGTGTACATTTTGAGATTTTGCAATTGTAAAATAAAATTATGGAATTTGATCATGTAACATGTCTTGAAATGGAACAAAGTAAAGGTATAGGAAGAATAAAAATTGTTATCTAGAAAATTTTCAAACTTTTATGACCTTTCATACTACCCTAATTAGTAGTTTGATCTCTAATTACTGAGACAGTAAGAATAGTGATGAAAATTAACTTAATTCTATGTAGGAAACAATATAAGATAAACAATCTAACTAGAGCAGAAGGTCAGTAAATGCAAGGAGTTATTTAAATTTAGATATAGAGCTTTCCTATAAACAGATTTGATTTTTTAAAAGCAGGAAGCCTCTGTCGTATCTATTCCTGTAATATTTCTGCTACATATACAAGAAATAGTGAAATGTTGCTTAAAGATGAATGTATTAAACTCTGCATTAATTGCCTTTTAGCAAATGTTTTCTCTTTTTCACATCCTGTGGATTTAAGAAGTACATGGATTGAATCATCCAGCATTTTTAAGTTGGATATATATACATAATATACTAATATTTCAATGGAGTTTTGAGGGGAAAAAGCTATTGGGCTATACGTATCTTCCATATGAAGTCATTCTTTGTGTACATGTTGATTAGATTTGATCAGTTCCTTGATTGATACATTTATTCATTCACTATTTATAGAGTACCATTATTTACTAAGTATGTGTTATGCGCTGTTCTGGACACTCGGAATAGATGCAAAATACTGGTTTTTTTGCGGATGGATTGATGGTGGTAAGAACCTCCCTGGGAGAACTTTTAAGCACAGACCTGAAGGATAAAAAGGAGAAATAATGCACTGTCTTTCAAACGATGGTTAAGAATGTTGATATTTGTTTAAATTAAATGTTCCTAGCGTAGATTTAATGATTTTGTTTTGGTCTATGAGTATGTCCTTGAGGAAAATCAATTTTAAGGTAAAAGTTTGAAAAAGGAAGAAAATATCTGTCAGGTAGCTTTGGAATTTTCCCAAGCAAGACATAATGGTGATTTGAAGCAAGACAATGTAAAAGTAAAGACACTCATTAAAAAATTACTAAAGTGTTCTGTGGGTGAAGCAGGTGATGACAGTGGAAATTCCTTTATTCATCTATTCAGTGTTTTCTTATAAAGCATCTACAAAAGTACAAGCTGTTCTTCTTGGCTTAAGGATAATATAAATAAATAAGAACAAGAAAATGCTTGCCCTTGGAAAAATTATATTTCATTAGGCAGATAATGAACATAGAGATAAGTAAATAATTAGATAATATAAATTCAGATAGTTATAACTGCTTTGAAGAGATAAAATAGGGGATTGAGATAAAGTATGGTTGAGAGAGAATAAAGAAGAACCGAATATTTTAAGCATTGAAGTTAAAGAAACCCTCTTTGAGGGGAAGAAATGGTAGTGGATTTGTGATATATTTTAGAGTGAAAGGATTGAATATTGTGTGAGAGGGAAATTGGAAACTCAGCAGAGCTCAGCTAGGTGATTCCTTATTTCCATGTGTCATTGACTGAGGTTATGTGATGTTATTCAGACGATGGAAAGGCTGTCTTCACTTACTCACCATGCCCTTTAGTAGGGATAGGGGAAATTTGAGCTCAGATGTTTTGATCAGAGTACCTGCGTGCCACCTCTCCAGCCTCGTGTCTCTAAGTGTTCAAACTTCTTACATGTGGTCAAAGCTCCAAGAGAAAGTAATCCAGGGACAAGATGGAAGCCACATGATTTTGTGTGATCTAACTTTGAAAGTAGTTCTACTATATTCTGTAGGTTGAAACTGACACAGGACCACTCAGATTCAAGGGCAGGGAACATGAACTACACATCTGTTGGGAGGTCTGTCAAAAATATGTCAATGTATACATCTGGCTATAAATTTCACATACTCCCAAATGCAAAGTGAAGTAATTCCTGCCAAAAACACTCTCAAAAGTCACATCACATGATGGCATAAGATTGGACTCAAGGGTTAGAATATTCATTCAAATCAAATCTAGGTGCAGATGAGGGTCCTCACATCCAGTTTCTCAGATCTAAAGAGCTATGAACTAGAAACCAATTACCTAACCTGTACGAATGACACAGGGTCACGTTAGTAGAAACCCCTCTCCAAAAATAGGACCATGCGTGCACACAGCAGTCACTTGTTCAGAGCAATTCTGAAAACCAGCTGGGCACATGTTGACAAATCTTTGTACAGGGTTCAAAACTGCTTCCTGGGAATGAATGTTTATGATTCTTAATTTTGCCCTCTGGGTTCTTGATTCCATATTCTGAGTCCTTCTTCCAAAAAAGGAAGGACGGATGGCAGGAAGGAAGGAAGGAAGGAAAAGAAAAAAAGAAAAGAGAGAGAGAGAAAGAAAGAAAAAGAAAGAAGGAAAGAAAGAAAGAGAGAAAGAAAGAGAGAAAGAGGCTGTGTTTTCAGTTCAATAGTTTTCTTAACCTGCTTTTTTCCCATTGAAATTTAGGAGTCTAATTATTTTCTCCATGCTATTCAGACCAAATTGATATACTCCTATAAAATGCATGAGTGTATTATGTGTCCACCTGTAACCCATTCCACCTGTCAAAGGACATATCCACAAATCTCTCTGAAATAAGTTTTTCTCTACTTTGAGCATTTTGTAAGGCTGCAGTTGGAAAGTGCCCTGAAGGTTCTTAGAAGACTTTTCATTTAACAAATAAGACCTGTGGGGCCTATCTTGAGATCCATAGAAGGCCTTTGTCTATCTGAAAGGGTCTTTGAAGCATCAGCTTGAATCTTTCTAAGGTTTTTATAGTTACCACTTTGGCTCCATCTTCACACTGAGATGACAATTTGACAGTGAGTTGCATTTAATTTTTTCCTTGAGACTTTCATTCTTTTGGGGGAACCCTTTTCTGGTTGAAAAAACTGTGCTGGGCCCTTAACATTTCATCCAAATTCTACTCAAAAACTAAAGTTATATCTTTCATTCTTCTATCCCTTTCTTTAAGCAAAGATAAGCAAAATGGAAGAAGGCAAGTGACAACTTTAATACTCAGCCCAGAAATCTCTTTACTAGATCACTGAGTTCCTTTGGAAGATTTCCTATTTTTCATATTACTGCAGGCAGCAGTGTTGCCAAAATTCCACTACTATATAATAAGAGCCCTCTTTTCTCTACCTTCCTATACATGTTTCTCACTTTATCACAAACTCTCACCAATAGAGTCCCTTCAGGTCCTTGACTGCCACTCTATCCCATAACAAGTTTAGGTTTTGTTATAGCATCATCCCACTTCCAGGTGCAAAAATTATTTTCCATTTATTTTTTGCAGCGAAACTAACTATCCCCAAACTTAGTGGCTTAAAACAACAGTCATCTTGTTGATCTCATGATTTGGGATCAGAGATTTTAACAGAACTTGGCTAGATGATCTTTTTGTTCCATGCATCATTGACAGAGGTTACTTGGTAG